>NC_090265.1:833080204-833380204 GCF_040414725.1 Anabrus simplex
GTTAGCAATGCTCGGCGTTGAAATGGACTAAAAACAGAAGTCTAAACTCATGAACTTTGTTATCATAGTCGGTACGGTAAAACTGTATAAGACATAAATGATCGGAAGTTGTATTCTCTATAACTTGTGTTATGTAGCACTTTTCGGTAGGGCCAGTAAGGTAGGTATTTAAACATTAAATTTTAGGCGCCTTCCCCTAAACTACCATTTCATCCAGCGCGAATAAAATTATTTATTGCCTAGACTAGTACCTTATGCTTTTACTTTTACCCCCCGATTTTTTTAAAATTCTCTTCATCCATTTTCTCGTGGTTCAGTATTGATGTGGACTTGCCAAAAAAATCGATATTCATGAATATATCTGTCTTAGTAGCCCGTACAGTAAAAATGTACGACGTAAAATATGTTCGGAAATTAATTATATACAACTTTACTTATGTAGTATTAATGAATAGGACCACTAATAACATAGGCATTTGAGAATTCATTTTTAGGCCTTTCCCTGTACTACCAATTCACACAGCGTGAATAATGTGACCGGTGTTTCTGGTATTTGATGAGGACTACAGTAAAAGAAGAATCACTATTTCGGAATTTTGTTTAGTGTTCTATAATGTTATTACTATGTTACTTAATTTTGGAAATGCGAATTCTCGATATGTAACTTGAAGAAATTATGCGTATTAGATGGACATCGGACTTAAAGTTTACTATGCTGTTTAAAATATTATTTTGGATTTACTGCAGAAAACAAATAATGAACACGTATGGTGAAATTTTGTGTTTGTTTGAAGAGAATTTGTATTGTGTAACAGGATGTTTTAATGGGGTAGGTAACTTGTGAAACACACTATTTTTCCACGTGTCATTTGTGGTGAAATCACAATTGCATCATTCTAGAACTTACTGGACTAGATGCGGATTGAGACCTTATTGGTTAAAATAACGAAGTTTCTTATTGATGAACGCGAGAGCCGCGGGTATTCCCGTGCCCTAATTGGTTATCTCCTGATTGCCCCATTTCCGGCTTCTAGCGACTTGAATTTCTGACCACCGAAGGGAGCAGACGTCTTCTCCGTCTGTCCCGAGATGGGATTACCGGCCCTCTGGGTGAGCACTGTTTCTGTTTCTGTTTTTGGATTTTAACTTTAAATGTAAGTTGTAATTTGTGCACCGGAGTTTGCCCGCGATATTTCGCATTCGCCAATTCCTAACTTCGAAATGACTTAGCCCTTTCAGGGAGACATGCTTATTTTGTCTTAGGAAGCAATTCCCCTTCTTTCTTGTTTTGAATATTCTAATTAAATGTAAACGTAACGTTGTTTTAAGGTTTTATAAGTAATATGTAAAGTTTTAACTCCCCATGGGATTGCCTCCGGTAGTTCGGTATCAATTTAATGTATACTAGTTGAAGATATGAGCCTTTTACTGAAGTGTTTTAGAAAAGGCAGCAACTTAATTGACCTCTATGTTAATTTTTTTTATTTATTGTAACTATCTGTCTCTTAGTAAAGTTTTCAACGTGCCCCTTTCTTAATTTCATTTGTTATAAATAATTAGCCCTTGGTAAGCTTTATAATTTTCACGTCGATTTCTTTTCTTTAATGTAATTTCAAATGGCCATCGTCTGTGATTCCGGTAACTGACTGTCACGATTTATTGTACACAATTGTAACGAGATATGCTTGTATTTAGGTTAAATATTGCTTCAAGAGTCCAGCTCCTTGGATAAATGGTTAGCGTGCTGGCCTTTGGTCACAGGGGTCCTGGGTTCGATTCCGGCAGGGTCGGGAATCTTAACCATCATTGGTTAATTTCGCTGATACGGAGGCTGGGTGTATGGGTCGTCTTCATTATCATTTCATCCTGATCACGACGCGCAGGTCGCCTACGGGGGTCAAATCAAGAGACCTGCACCTGGAGAGCCGAACATGTTCTCGGACACTCCCGGCACTGAAAGCCATACGCCATTTAATTTCATTGCTTCAAGAAAGGTAGAAATGTCTTTAGTAACGGATATGAGGCAGCACAGACATTTGTAATATATAATTGTTTTTGATCTAAATGTTATTGATATGAACCTTGTGTTTTTTGAACAATTTTTACCTGATTTCGAGTCGCTATGTTTTTTTTGGTTGTTTTGCTGACTAATTTGCTTGTACCTTAATTTTCTTTTCTTGAAATGAAATGAAAAGAAATATCGTATGGCTTTTAGTGCCGGGATATCCCAGAACGGGTTCGGCTCGCCAGGTGCAGGTCTTTCTATCTGACTCCCGTAGGCGACCTGCGCGTCATGATGAAGATGAAATGATGATGGAGACAACACATACACCCAGCCCCCGTGCCATTGGAATTAACCAAGTAAGGTTAAAATCCCCGACCCGGCCGGGACCTTCTGAACCGAAGGCCAGTACGCTGACCGTTTAGACAACGAGTCGGACTTTCTTTTCTTAATTCAGTAAAAGTGTTCAAAAAAGGATCGCCGTTGATTTCTGTTTCACCGCAACGCACAACCTTCTTGTAAGGTTTCCAGCCTGTTCCCCATTTCTTTTCTCATAGTTGTCATGGTGGTTATCCTGGTATTTATTTCTATATGCTGTTTCTGGAGTATTAATCTGGGGTGTGTGTGTGTGTTTAATTTTAAAGGTTTTCAAATCTCATGAAGTTTAATTATTATTATTATTATTATTATTATTATTATTATTATTATTATTATTATTATTATTATTATTATTATTATTGTGTCGTGTAATCCGTCATGGTTAAACGTAAAAATTTCATTCAATTCTATTCAGCATTTTTCCCGTGATACCCATACAGATGGACAGACAGATAGACAGAGATGATGGAAAATTAAGTGCATTTCCTTCTTACTGTGGACACGACCTATACAGAAATACCATTCTTTTTAAATTATGAGGAATTTACAGAAAAAAACTCGTATTTATTATATCTAGATTAAGCACAATATGCATACATAGAGTACACAGAATTTAAGATTCATAAAGGAAATGCTTTCAGTGGTCATTGGCAAATGTACTGAGTGGTTGAGTTCTGTTTACACAGTTCAATAGATGGTATCGTGAACAGTGGCAACAACCTGGTTTGAAAATGGGAGACCACGGAAAACCATCTTCAGGGCTGCAGACAGTGGGATTCGAACCCACTCTCTCCCGAATGCAAGCTAGCAGGTACGTGTCTATTTTGTCAGTATAGGTACGATATTTTATCTGACATTCTACTTCTTAATTATAAACAAATTTACACGTCTTGAAGACCATGGGTTCCAAATCATTTTTCCGCTACTGGGGCACGGCCAACTCGCCCGGTCATCCCTGATACTGCCGCATCGATTGTTGTAATAGGAGAAAGACGACAGAAGGCTCAGCAGATCCCAGAGGAGTTCTTCATCACAGAAGTAACGAAGACCAGTGTCTGGAGAGAGCCTAACTGCAAGCTACGCCACTTATACTCACTCTTCGGCATCCACGGGTTCCACAGGAAGATATTATTGCCATTGATGCTTTCATGACCCATACTTATAGACATGATACGATATAGTAAAAGAAGAAAAAATTCTTCTGATGACGCAGAGTACAGTTCTCTACGAAACGTAAAGAATTTCACCTTATTTTCTTGACAGGGCATAAGCCCGAAAGCTTATACAGTATCATGTCTAGGAAGATATGTTTATTTGAGCATAATGACAATTCTAAAATTAATTTTCAGTTGAAATTTTACATACTGAGCGTTTTTTCTTGACAAATTTTACTCTCGGATTTGGTACTTTCTGAAAATATGGGGCTTTGAGAAGGGATGCCGCTCGAAATTTTCATATTTTTCTTTTTTGGATTTCAAATATGTATTAAACCTCCCTTCGGGTGATATAAAAATACAGGCTGTCGTCAACTTCGTAAGCGATTTCAAAAACAGCTTTTTAAAAACGTGTGGGGCATGGCCCCATGGGAAACTGTCAAAATGTCATTGATTCACAAAAAATCACCTTTTTTTGTATTGTGTTGTAACTTTCCACTAAATGTCGAAGAAATGTTTTCATTGGCATATACAAAATCCAAACGACCCTAAAAATAGAGTAATCAAGTTTATAATTCCCTAAACAAATTTTGTAGGTGTATAAACATTACGATACATGTTAGGTGTATATGATCCTATCGTAAGCTTCAACAATGATAACACAATGAAATATTGTAAGTGTTCTACTGAAGAGGTTTGAATTTAAAATGGTGCGGTCAGAATAGCAATGAACAAGGAACGTGCTGGGGTTGTTGATAGGAGCGTGGAAATATTGGCAAGACAGAGGAGAAAAATGCGGAGACAGAACTAGAGGAGGATTTCCATAAGATCCATCATTTATGCAGCTTGAATGTACTAAAAGATAATATCGAACTTTGTCACTTGATTCTCATGAAACTCACTCTTTTATCTTATAAATGGTTCTTTCCTTCAAGATCTACTCAATAGATTGATTTTAAAATTTTAGGGCATATTCTACAATATCCTCTGCTTTTTATAACAAGGATGTTTTTAGTACTTTTAATTATTTCTTCTTCTTCTTCTTCTCCTTCTTCTTCGTTTAGGCCTACGATGGACCACGTGGTTCTTAACTCTGGTGAGCTCTTTTCTTCCTCTTAGCCCAGTATTCCTTCATTCTAGCGCTATGGATGTCTTTTCTTTCTTGAGTCCATTTCACTCCTACTCCTGGACGTAGTGATTTAGTTGTTAGTGACTGGAGAGAGTCAGATGTCTTGACTAACTTTCTGAATTTATCTCGGTTGTAAATGTCAATGTGATCAACTTTTAATTATTTATTTTTAATTAAATTGTTTTTGTGTATTCTGTGTTTCAGGCAACCTCTATACTAAAATTTCTAAAATTAATTTTCATTTTACATACTGAGCGTTTTTTTCTGACAAAATTTACTCTCGGATTTGGTACCTTCTGGAAGTAAGGGGTTTTGGAAGGGATTCCACTCGAAATTTTCATATTTTTCTTTTCTGGTTATCAAAAATGTATGAAACCGCTCCTTTCGGGTGATATATAAAATACAGGAAGATTCTGACTATTAAAAGAATTTAAAATATTGAATTAACATAAGAAAATGTTTCAGAAAAGTTACGCAAAAATCATATTTAGATAATTAAAAATTAAACCGTCTCTTTTAAATTATGACTAGGTCGTCCACAAGTAAAATCTAAAATTATATCTCCAACCGCCAGTGCTTTTCGAAAAAGCATCCAGTGCGTAAGAAATGTATTAGCCGGGCAGAGCAGCTCAGAAGGTAGAGCGCTGGTCTTCTGAGCCCAACTTGGCAGGTTCGATCCTGGTTCAGTTCGTGGTATTTGAAGGTACTCAAACATGTCAGCCTCGTTTCGGTAGATTTAATGGCAAGTTATGGAACTCCTGCGGGAAGACATTCCGGCACCTCAGCATCTCCAAAAATCGAAAAAAATAGTCAGTAGGGCGTAAAGTCAATATCTTTATTATTATCATTATTATTAGTATTGACTCATATTAAGAAATGTTTTAACATCGTCAAGACAGGGCTTCCCGGACCCGTTTACGTTTTTCAGAACACCACCTGTCGCATGACATAATTCATAAGCTGATGTCTATTGGGAGAATAGTAAATAAATAAATAAATAAATAAGTAAATAAATAAAAAATTAGTCGAATTCTAATTAAACCTCTTTATCGTCTCCATGGATGAACTGTCCATACACACACAGGATTATGCTCTTTGTGGACGATATAGGCCGTAGTGCTTGTGAGTGAGGCGAAGGGGCACTGCAAGTCTGCACTGTACTGCACTAGTCTGGTAGGATGTCTTAAAAAGAAATATGCTTAAGATTCGCAAAACAAGGACAGAATACTCCTACTGCAAATTTTCTGCGGTCATGAACGATTATAATTTTAAAATTAAGAGATAATGACAAAAAATACTTTCAAATATCTTGGAATTCAAACATGTACACAGGTACACATTGGCTGGGCGAAATGGCGGGCAGCTACAGGAGTTATACGTGATAAGAAAGACCCACTCCACCTGAAGAGGAAAATGTATAAGACGTTTGGTCTTTCAGCCTCTCTACATGGATCAAAATGCTAGGCTACAAAGAAAACAGGCGAACAGAAACTCCATGCAGCTGGGATGGGGATGTTAATATAAAACAGTTGAATAACCAAGCTGGGAAAAATTCGGAATGACTACCGGAAGACCTGTGAGTAACACTAATCTCAAAGAAATTGAGAGAACATAGTTTAAAGGCGATTTTGTCATCTGCAGCGACGACCGGAAGAATATGCGACTCATAGAATGAGTGGATGACCAACCTGCCCAAAGTACGACCCAAGACGCGATGGAGAGCCCGTGTTAAGAAGGTCATGGACAACGCCAATGCCGATATAAGCAAAGTCCAAGACAGAAGCTACTGGAGTACGGAGACCAGAAAAGTCAACTCCACCTGGATGGAAGAAGAAGACGAAGAAGACACAATTGAAGACCTCCACGGAATAAGGATATACCCAACAAATCAGAAATTTTTCAGGAGAAAGGAAAATTATTTTTGGGGTTTATTTCATGGAATATATTACTTGAACCTATTGCATATGCAAGTGTGAAAATAAGTTCATCTATTAAAAATATTTTATTATTATAACTTACGATTTTAAAAATAATGTACGAATTGGAAGTGATACAGTAAAAAATAATCTGCAAGTATATCTTAAGTTTATACTTAAAACAACAACTAAATTCTGTACATGCACTTGGAACACAAATGATAGCAAATAACATTAGTGTAAAAATAAAAACAACAATAACAATAAAATGTCTAGTAGGGCCGATGACCTTAGATGTTATGCCCGTTTAAACAACTAGCATCATCATAAAAAATGCCAAGAAAATATTTCAAAATATGGATGTGATTTCGTCTACGACCTTAATTTAAATGTTACGCCGGGTGATGAACCAACACAGCACTGTCCATCATCTTGACTGATGTTCCTTCCTTACACCACGGAGGACAATGTTCTGCTGTCTGTAAACCAGTTTTAAGTTCAAATGTATGACATAAGATAACACCACAGCATAGAGGTGTGGTGATACATCTTATTTCCACTGAAATCTTACTTTTCAAAAATTTATTGTTACATCCTTCTGCCGTGGCCGTCTTCAATTATTCGTCATACAGTTGCAGGCACCTTTTTAAATTACTACAAGCTGGATACCATGTCACTCATAACTTGACTGTCAGGTTGATATTATCAGTAATACGCATGACACTATCATTCTTATAACTCTGTTAAGTTCCACTGAAGTAAATTATTCTCTCACACTTTCAAAGATAACAGGGAAGAATATCCCGCGGCTGGACCAACTCAGAGAAGGTAAATTAAGGAACTGCTATCTGCTGCTCTGAAACATTTATAAGAAGCGCTCTGAGAATTTAAATGAGATTTTACTCCTTTATACCTGCCTGATTTCCTCTAGATTACTTCAGTCAACTCTTTGAAATACAAGAAACCAAGCCACTTCTTGCGTGTTAACAAGCTCACTGTGATCTCAACTCGGAGAGTCAATCCATAATGAATGACGAATGAGGATCTGCGGTAAAGTGGGAGTTGGTGGTGTCTCTCTCCTAAGAAGCTAACGTATCCACTGCGACAGCACGTTAATATTGTAAGAAATTTCTACTCGTTCTGCTCCAGCCATCATCTATATTCATGTTGCGTGATTCTGGCCTTGTAGGAGCTGTGTAGATAAACAATTGGTAAATAATAGATAAATGCAGCGTACGAACAAGTATGAATCTTGTTAAACACAAATAAAAGAAAACAAAGGAACGGAAAACGTGACTGGATTTTGAGAAGGAACGTACAGTCAGAAAACCGATTTCAGTTTTCAGTCGATCAGCTGTTGTCTTTCGGTTCTCAAACTGCAATTTTGTTTTCCTCAAAGGAAAATATAACTTTTTAGGCTGATATGGCACTGAAAGCGAAACGTTTGATTTACCAGTGGAAATGCCAAAACTTTGGGACTCGACGTCCTCGGATTGGTAACATGAGCCGTGTTTCATTTGTTTTCCAGTGTTCAGACCCGGGAGAACTCACCCCCGAAAGTCAAAACTGAAAAGAAAATGTATTTAACAAAAAAGTGTAAATATTTGTGTGTCTGATACACTTTCACAGTTCAGGGTGGCTGTCCATATGTAAACGTTCTGCGTAACAGTCGGAGTATGGTTCCAGTTATGACGAAGAATTATCCCTCTGAAACTAACATTCAGTTTCACGTTCGCCAAACGATTATTTAAATGGAACCAAGACACTTCTGTTTTATCCACACTGGGTTGAAATCTCCAGATTTTGAAGTAATTTTCCAGTAAAGACAGGTCTTTGGTCAGAATCTTTTCAGTCGACTTCAGTGTAGAACTACCTGGGGATCTTCAGCAAGCACTTTGCGATTTTCAGCCTTGGGTTTGGAGTATTCAAGTGCTGAGTGTTGTGCACCTGTTTGGATGAGCAGTCATCATACAAGGCTTGTTGACACCCAGCTTAATACCACAATGCGCATCATATCTGGCGCAATCACATCTACTCCAGATCATTGGCTTCCACTGCTAACTAGTATAATGCCGCCTGATCTACGCCCTTATGAATGAATTCCACAAAATCTCAAGAAATCCTAGTGTACCCGTGAATAGTGATCTTCCACTTCAGAGTCTTCATAGATTAAAATCATGCCATCCAACTCTGCGGGATGCTGCTAACATGGACGCTAAGGATTTTAAATCTCTTGATGAGTGGAAAAGTAGATGCGAAGCAGCAACGGATGTGCGCCTTCATACCTTCTTCTCAGGTCCCAGACTTCCAAGTGCATCCCACCTGCCACGCAAGACCTGGACTGCCCTGAATAGAATCAGAACAGGACATGGCCGGTGCAGAGCCGCTCTCCATAAGTGAAAAAAGCTACCTAATCCAGACTGTGACTGCGGAGCTCCACACCAGACTATTCATCATATCGTCAGGGAATGTAAGATTCGAGCCTATAACGGTGATGAAGATGACTTTCTGCTGGTATCTCCAGATGCTGTACGTTGGACTGAACAACTTGATATTCAACTGTGAAGCACAAATTACTTTGTTTCTCAGCTGTAAATATATATTATTGATATTGTCTGTATAAGCCATACGCTAAATAATAAATAATCGGAGTATGGTGGCAGAATCTATGAGAGCAAAAGGATTCTTGGTTATGAAGAGGTGCATGAACTGGCCAGTAATAGGGGAATTGCCATGATTGTGGAGTGAACACTGATCCTACCATTCGTTTTGAGTCATATACTGAAGAGCCTAAGGAAGGAAACGCCGAAAAGAAAGCCATTTACGAACGAACCGTCAAATATTGTAAGGTGAAGTATAGTACTAAAGATATAGTTTTCGTCGCCATAAGATCTATGTGTGTCGGTGCGACGTAAAGCCACTAGCAAGGAAAGAAATAGCTATTATAGAACTCATGATTGGTGCGCGGGGAACAGTGTCGAAATTGCTACACTGGTTTTGGATGATCCAATGTTTGAACAAGGTACTGCTCAGTTTAATTGCTCTCTCTTCCTTACGAGGATTTATTTTCACTCGGAGGAACCATACTTATATTCCGTAATAATAATGGTTAATATTGCGAATTTTATTAACCCTGCGTAGGTAAAATGACTTGGTGACTCTTGAATGGTAACATGGGGCTACTTGCAACCCCAATCTTATGGATCAAATATATGTGCAGATTTAAGTCAAATATCACGTTTGTTGCTATATATCACTAAATGTATCCTTAAATTGTTAAAACATTTCCTGTTCAAATTTAATGTGATGCAAGTAAGTACGTAAAAGGAAAATGATGTCATTTTGAAAATACGGGCGTAGTTAGACAAGATATAAGATTTCTTAACATAAAATGACTATTTTATTGCAAACAGCTATTAAAATTAATGAAATATGAGCAAATAGGGCGGCAGTAATTTTATATTATGTATTTATATGTTTATGTATTTATGTATTTATAACATAGTTATGATAGTGAGTTAATTTCTTTGCTGAAAATTTTCATAAATAAGAAAAAAGATGTATGTTTTCTTAATACAAAATAATTTAGGTGGTTGTTACAAAACATGGAATATTTTAAAAAGATCAGTGTTCCAAGAAAAACACAATAAGTCACTTTTGTGTTGTGCTTTTAATTTTACAAATAACTTTCACAAACATTTTTTGCGTTGCTTCCTGCATGTTGCATGCATTTTTGCCTTTCATCACTACACTCTGTATCCTTCCTTATTCGGAATATTAGTCACATAGTTAAAAAATTTACGATCAGTCATGAAACTCCTGCCACGATAAAACACATGAAAATGTTAATACAGAACAGCGCAGTTAACTAACTTTCAATTCTCGTTTAGCAGGTTAGCAATCCTATTTGCTAACATGGCGGGACCCAGCGTTTGGTCTGACACTGCTAAGCAGAGCCTTGGAGGCGCGTGCCAATCCAACTGATGAGCCCAAATAGCACTTCAGGGCGAAACTCTACAAATGCACACTGCCTGACCACCCAAAAGGTGGTTCTGTTCCTGTGATCGTAACACTTTAGCTGTTCTCAATATAATATTAATTTTAATTAAAAACGGTGCACTAGACATTCATAGACATTGGACATTGAAATGGTCGACGTACGCATAATTATCTTTCCTGTACCCAGCCCTTAAACATCGAAATATACTTTTAATAAATTGTTTGTATTTATTTGTAAAATTAAAACGTAGCCGTTTTGCCTATCATATGGTCTCCAGTAATAAGTATTTATGTAAGAATCAGTAACCGTTTGTACCTTCATCTACAGGTTCATTCAGAACTACGTGGCATTTGCTGGCTTTGCGGAATGTTCATTAAGTGCTTCGGTGTTTGCCGATACATGATGTAAGGGGAGGAAGACGCTCTCACCGTACTATTGTGTGTGTCTGAGTGGCCACTCGCCCCTGATGTGGCCAGTATGAATGTTGCTTAACTGCAAGCGCGAACGGCATCCTCTCACCATATCAGAGTTGTTGTGGATTTCGAGCGCTTTCACAGTCCCTCAGTGTGGGTGTGCATGGGAGTGTGTAGTGAAGCGAACATCAATTCAAGGAATTTCCGCTTAATTCCAATAATACCGGTTACCACTTGATGGGCCAGTGCCATCGTGTTTGCTTGGTGTGGTTTTGTTGGTGGTGGTATGAAGTTCAAGTCCAGTATCGGTTTTTTTTGTGTGAATTCTCTATGTGTTTCCATAGTTTGGAGTGGGTTTTGCTGATTGCCGCGCCGAAGTGCTGACACGACAGGAAAGGAAACAACTACATAGTGCAATGAATTTGAAGAACTCATTTTTTATTGGTTTTGCTGATTGCCGCGTTGAAATGTGGACAAGCCAGGGAAGGGGACAGCTAGATGGTGCAATTAATTTGAAGAACTCATTTTACCATGTCACTATCCAGTCTTCAACTTGTTATCAGCGACTAATTTTCGCCTTCCATGGATAAGGTCGAACGTAGGCTACAGCATATGCACAATTTCATTCGAATGAAGTATTTTTATATATTATATACCTGTATCTAGGAAGCCAAGAATAACGGCCGAGGGGATTCGTCGTGCTGACCACACGACAGCTCATAATCTGCAGGCCTTCTGGCTGAGTAGCGGTCGCTTGGTAGGCCAAGGACCTTTAAGGGCTGTAGTGCCATGGGGTTTGGTTTTTTATATACCTGTATGTTCCCTTGTAAACTTTACTCTGGTCCTCGGAGTTTGATCGTTGACAGATTTGCTCTCCAGTTGAACAATCCTAGAGCCTTTGCCACTTGAGTGTGTTGGGATGTGCACTGAAGAGGTAAGCTGATCCTAAACACACAGAGCGGCTGCATACAGGTATGCCATGTAGTTCAGACTGTTGTTGACAATTGAGATCTAAAGTGTCAACTTCCCTGTGTCCACCAGCTTGGTCTGCGGGCTACCTTAGTAAATTCTTGTATGGCTGACCGGAGTTCAGTACGCGCTTCAGTAATGGTTCGAGGACTGGAATGAAATGCATTTAGGTTCGGATAACAAAACGGAATAGGTAAAAGTGTTCAAATTCTTCTTCAATCCACTTCTAAGGTGGTTTCCGTTGTTTCCTCTTTTCAAATACAGGCATAAATAAGGTCATAGTCCCAGTGAGTTAAAAATACACTTACCAAAACATGCAACAATGAGACTTTTATACTCCAATTTATAAAAAAAATTAAGTACCCACATGGGAACCTTAACTTTAATTTCACCGATTGTGAATATTATATATCTACCTTATTAGGCTTGTTCAGTCATCAAATTGCAAATTATTAGGCTTGTTCAGTCATCAAATTGCAACGTTTCGTTTGATATAAAAGCCAAGGGCAGACATTTGGAGCAATTGGGGGTGTCTTCTACTTCTTGGCCTTTGCCAGTCACGAGGGGTCGGTACTTTGTATTTGTTTAGCCCAGTTCTACGGCCGTATATTTTTTCTAACTCATCTATACGGAGGGATGTATATGGTGTCCCAAAAGTCTCCATAGGCTAAGGAAATATACTTTTTCCAATTTAAATATATTTCACTTTTTCAATTGAAATGGCTATAATAAATAGTACAACTTTACAGAACATTCTCAATATGTTGGCCTTTAGATCAACCCGTTTGCGCCAGGTTTTTCGAACATATCCTAAGATGTTTGACGTAACGTGGCTGCACGTTTCAATGATGCCAGCATTCAGGTGATTGACTGTCATCTGGTAGACAACGGACTTAAAATGTCTCCACAGGTAAAGAAATCAAGGGACGTGATGTGTGGAGATCGTGACGGCCATTTAACTGGTCCTCATACTCCAATCCAATGGTTTGAAAACCGCTCATTTAGACAGCCACGCAAGTAGCGCGCATAATGCGCAGGCGTCTAATTCTGTTGAAAATGCTCTGGGAATAGTCCAATATCACTGAGTGCCAGCGGCATTACTTCGTCCTGCAACATTCCCAGGTACATGTCCTCATCCAAATTTATTTCAAAGAGTACAGGGTGAAATAGTATGTTTCCCCGTAAGCAACCACACCTTTCCAGCTCCTTGCGTCTTCATGTCATCCATTCAATGAGTTTTGTCGGACTCCAATATTCCATATTGTGTCTTTTTACATCTCAGTTGATGTAAAAGTTGTCCTCCCCCAAGAAGAGGATATTGTACCCAAAGTCATCCTCCTATTCATGTTGTCGTAGTTATTCACTGAATTAAACACGACGGTCTAAATCGTCTTCGCTCAATTTCTGCAGCACCTTGAATGTGTATGGGTGAAATTTGTTGCTAGTGAGTATACGATGAATGCTACTTTCACCGACGTGGACTCTTCTAAAATGATACAAGTATCGCTGTCGAGGTTCCCTCGTGCGAGACACTCAGCGGATGAATCTATCTAGGTAGGTCGTCAACATTACCACTAAACTAAAATTTATTAGCTTAACAAGAGTATCAAGGGTTAACCTTTTCTCAGAGTCATATCTCCCGATGAATTCCTCTACCAGATGCCTGTTGCTATCTGATACACTCAGAAGGATTATCTCGATGCAATCTTGAGGTGACAATCAATCAATCAATCAATCAATCAATCAATCAATCAATCAATCAATCAATCAATCAATCAATCAATCAATCAATCAATCAATCAATCAATCAATCAATCAATCAATCAATCAATCAATCAATCAATCAATCAATCAATCAATCAATCAATCAATCAATCAATCAATCAATCAATCAATCAATCAATCAATCAATCAATCAATCAATCAATCAATCAATCAATCAATCAATCAATCAATCAATCAATCAATCAATCAATCAATCAATCAATCAATCAATCAATCAATCAATCAATCAATCAATCAATCAATCAATCAATCAATCAATCAATCAATCAATCAATCAATCAATCATCTGCATTTAGGCCCAGGTGACAGAAACCCTATGAATTGTTTACCTAGCTTTTTCTTGAAGATTTTCAGAGAATTTGGAAATTTATCGAGCATTTCCCTTGATAATTTATTGCAATCCCTTACTCCTCGTCCTATAAATGAATGAATATTTGCCCCACTTTGTCCTCTTGAATTCCAACTTCATCTTCATCCTTCTTTTAAAAGCTCAAGCATATTCGTCTACTAATGTCAAACAATTATTTCAGATATGGCACTAAATCCCAACCCGTAGCCTTTAATATAAATCTTATCAATTCCACGTGCCTTTCCAGCTTTCAACTTTTGTTCCTTTATATAAATGTCTTTATTGTCATAGGTAAATTGCAGTATTTCACCAGTATTAGTCGCCTCCTCTCTCTGGACTTTATCCTTATATGCAACTACATACTTTTACTCATGGGTGACTGAATACTTCTTCCCTCTGGAAGTCCTCTCATATACACTCCCCTTGTTCATTAATGATTAATGAACGATGACATTTTAGTTCCAACAGAATGAAATATTTACCGTATTCCTTATAACAACTGAGATATTCATGATCATTAAAAAACAACCGTTCTCACTGTGCATGGAGACTTTTGCAGTGAGCTTGCACTCGGGAGATGGTGGCTTCGAATCCCACCGTCGTCAGCCCTGAAGATGGTTTTCTGTGGTTTCCCAATTTTCACTCCATGCAAATGCTTGGGTTGTACTTAATTAAGGCCAAGGCTGCTACCTTCCCAATCCTATCCCATCCTTCCGTCGCCGATAACCTTGATGTGATGGTACGACGTTAAATCTCTGGCAAAATGGAGGATTTTGAAACATCCTGTATTTAATTTTCAGTATTTCTATGGTGTTTTGTAGCGTGTATGCTTTAATGTTGTATGCAAACATGCATTAAGACGAACACAATCACTTAACCCCAATCGAGAGGTATTAGCTGGACACTATAGAAATCACCAGCTCGACCAGGAATCCAACCCGGGTTGGAGCGAAGGTCATTACTAAAAATCCGGAATTTTAGGTGCTGATAGGTTAGAATGAAAACTTACGTGAGGAAGTTGTGAGTATACACTATCCTGTACAACGGTTATGCTATGAGACTTGCATAGATTTAGGGGTACGGCCTATAGAACTGCTAGAATACTCTTGCTGCATTATGGAAGAACGGGTTGCACGACATTTCCTACAAGCCGAATTAGTTTGCATCCTAAAAATCCGATGTCGATTCGTTACGCTGACCATTCAGTCAAGAAGTCGGACAGCAAGTGGAGGAAATTATTTCCCCTAATACAAGGGCACTGAATGTGCTTCAAAGGAAGTTGTGTCTCAACGGCGCTCGAGCTCGTGTGCACACTGGGACGAAACAAAGGTAATTTCACGGTTGAAGAAAATTAAAGAGCTCAAATGCTTACACAATAAACTATTGTTTTAAGTGGTCTGTTAGTGGTTAGTCACTAAACCGACAGACGTGCAGATATGGAAAAGTGCTGGAATGCAAACAGTTTCACAGTTAGTTTCACACGTTTAGTCAACCTTTATATACGTCTCCCAGTTATTACGGTCTCTTTATTTCTGAATGCGCGTTCCAGCTAGCAAGGTTTCTGAAGTTTCTAAGCTCTGTAGTGACTATAAAAGCAAAAATTCCACTTTTAAAAGGAAATAAGTTTCTATACTTGGTCATATAACGCTTTAAATTCAAAGAATTATTACTCCAGCTTAGGATATAACCGTGCTTATCGTAACAACCTGTTAAAGGTTCAGGATGAAGAGGGTCAGAATATAACATTTTAATGGCATCATTAATGAAAGAGCTGAGTGGCTGCGCTTGATAACACGCAACGCCTATGCAGCCAAGGTCTGCATTCGGGAGAAGCGTGAGTTCGAACCCCAACATCGATTGTCCTGAAAGTAGCTTTCTGTGTTTTCCCGTTTTCACTTCCAGGCCACGGCCGATTCCTTCCACTTCCTTAACCAACTTAATTCATTTGAACTTCATAAAGTCCTCAACTGAGGCTGGCAAAAATTATTCTATTTTGCTAAATGAGAACCAGGTAACCCTATGCATTCCGCTAGATCAGTCAATAGATTTATCTATTCTTTCTTTCTTTCTTTCTTTCTTTCTTTCTTACTACCCTTCTCCATTCATTTACCCTCCAGGGATTTTGTTCATCGTCGGGCTGAATGGTTCAGACGGTTGAGGTGCTGGCTTTCTGATTCAACTTAGCAGGTTCGATACTGGCTCAGTCCGGTGGTATTCGAAAGTGCTCAAATGCGTCAGCCTCATGTCGATAGATTTACTGGCGCATAAAGGAACTCGTGCGGGACTAAATTCCGGCACCTCGGCGTCTCCGAAAACAGTAAAAAAAGTTAGTGGTACGGAAAGCAATTAACATTATTACGTTGTTTTTCCCCGAACTCAGCGAGGGATCCCACCTCTATCGCCTCAAGGGCGGTGTCCTGGAGAGTCAGACTTTGGGTCTGGGGATACAACTGGGAGGAGAACCAGTACCTCGCCCAGGAGGTCTCACCTGCTGGACTGAACAGGGGCTTTGTGGGGTGATGGCTAGATTGAAAGGGATAGACAAGGGAGAGAGAAGGAAGCGGCTGTGGCCTTAGGTACCTAACGGGCGAGTTGCCCATACGGTTAGGGGCGCGCAGCTGTGAGCTTGCATCCGAGATATAGTGGGTTTGAATCCTACTGTCAGCAGCCCTGAAGATGGATTTACCGTGCTTCCCATTTTCACACCAGTCAATTAAGGCCACGCCCACTTCCTTCCAATTTGTAACCCTTTCCTATCCCATCGTCGCCATAAGACCTATCTGTTTCGGTGCGATGTAAAGCCAATAGAAAAAATTATAGGTACCATCCCGGCATTTGCCTGGAGGAGAAATGGGAAACAGCGGTAAACACTTCTAGGATGGTTGAGGCGGAAATCGAAGCCCCCTCTACTCTGAGTGGACCCCGTTCCATTTCTTGTAGTACCAATTTTCAAATTTCGTGGCAGAGCCTGGAATCGAGCCCGGGCCTCCGGGGGAGGCAGCTAATCACAGTAGCCACTAAACCACAGAGGCGGAAATATTTAAGAATATTTGCTGAAAAATAATTAAATTTGTTAGATGAGAATCGGGTGACGCTATGCATTCCGCTCGATCAACAGTACAAACTACAATATTTCATTTTCAAACTGGTGAGTGAATTTCGCGGAAGAATTCCCAAATAATGGACAAACATAGCGTGCGAAATTACACAATGATCTCATAACAATGGAATGAGCCGTTGATATTCTCTGTTAATTAACTGCGTTATGTGGAAAGGGAAGTGGATGCCTACTGTGGTATGCTGTAGTGGAGAGGGCAATAAATATTGGACGACGGAAGGAAGACGAATGCCATAAACTCAACGCCACGTTACTTGAGGCCAATGTCGATCTTACTCTATTCTCGGCACTCATGCATGCAGTCGACGGTACCAGTATACACACATGATCGCAGATTATCTGGTAGGTTAAAGGACGATGCTACAGTTTGTTGTTTCGATGTCTTTTTGTAAGAGTCTATATTGACAGGTAATATTGTAGCTGTCCGAGAGTGAATTAAAAGGTATTTGCTGATAACCCTTGCACAAAACAAAACAAAACAAAACAAAACAAAACAAAACAAAACAAAACAAAACAAAACAAAACAAAACAAAACAAAACAAAACAAAACAAAACAAAACAAAACAAAACAAAACAAAACAAAACAAAACAAAACAAAACAAAACAAAACAAAACAAAACAAAACAAAACAAAACAAAACAAAACAAAACAAAACAAAACAAAACAAAACAAAACAAAACAAAACAAAACAAAACAAAACAAAACAAAACAAAACAAAACAAAACAAAACAAAACAAAACAAAACAAAACAAAACAAAACAAAACAAAACAAAACAAAACAAAACAAAACAAAACAAAACAAAACAAAACAAAACAAAACAAAACAAAACAAAACAAAACAAAACAAAACAAAACAAAACAAAACAAAACAAAACAAAACAAAACAAAACAAAACAAAACAAAACAAAACAAAACAAAACAAAACAAAACAAAACAAAACAAAACAAAACAAAACAAAACAAAACAAAACAAAACAAAACAAAACAAAACAAAACAAAACAAAACAAAACAAAACAAAACAAAACAAAACAAAACAAAACAAAACAAAACAAAACAAAACAAAACAAAACAAAACAAAACAAAACAAAACAAAACAAAACAAAACAAAACAAAACAAAACAAAACAAAACAAAACAAAACAAAATAAAAGTAAAGAAAATAAAACAAAAGAAAACAAAACTACTTACACTCTTTCTAGGCATACAAGAGTCGGAGAATCTTTTCATTTTTCTGACTTTCATTTGTCAAATGGTGCAGAGAAAGTAATTTAAGAGACAAAAAAAATCGTAGAATTCTTGGAAACAATATTGATAATCTAGGTATGTTATAACGAGAAAAAAACAAACAGAGTGGAGTACAGTGCTGGTAGGTTATACAAAGCAAAGCAAAACCATCTCCGCACAGGCCATAAAGACGTTTGGATTAGCGGAAGGTAAAAGCTTGCATTTTTCGATACCTCGGCACTGAGTCCGATATAGTGGTTAACTCTATACCCGGCTACTTTAGACCCAAGGAATGAAGCTTGTACTAAATTTTGGTGTAGGTTGGGTGAACATCGGGGCATGCCTCCTCAGAAATGGTAACCTCGCTTCTAAATTTCTTGGTTTCATGACGGGAAATCGAACCCAAATCCTTCTGGGTGAACAAATTACGTTCTTACTGCTTCAGCATGGCTGACCCTTTTTTCTTATGTGAAATGTTCCAAAAGTCCGCCTCTGTTGTGTCGTGGTTAGCGTGATTAGCTGCCACTCCCGGATTCCCGGGTTCGTTTCCAGGCTCCGCCACGAAATTTGAAAAGTGGTACGAGGGCTGGAACAGGGTCTACTCAGCCTCGCGAGATCAACTGAGTATAGGGGGGTTCGATTTCCTCCTCAGCCATCCTAGTAGTGGTTTTCCGTGGTTTCCCACTTCTCCTCCAGGCAAATGCCGGGATGCTACCCAACTTAAGGCCACGGCCGCTTCCTTCCCTCTTCCTTTCAAACTTCCCATCCACCCACAAGGCCCCTGTTCAGCATAGCAGGTGAGGCAGCCTGGGAGAGCTACTGGTCCTCCTCCCCATTTGTATTCCCCGACCCAAAGTATGAAGCTCCAGGACACTGCCCTTGAGGCGGTAGAGGCGCTGAGTCCGAGGGAAAATCCAACCCTGGTGGCTAAACAGATTAAGAAGGAGAAACCGAAGAAAAAATGTTCAAAAAGAACAGTTCTCGATGTAAGTACACCGTCCTACCAAAAATCACTACACCCTGTTTTAACAAACAAAGAAACAAACATTTTTTTATTAAATCCACGTCAGACTTCTGTTAACCCGCGATAAAAACGAAGTACAAGGAAAACCTTAAGTGTACGGAAAAATGAAAAGGCAATATTTTTACTTTGAAGTAATACAGACAAAATTATTGGTTGATAAAGATATTACACCCCTGTGTGTGTGTGTGTGTGTGTGTGTGTGTGACGTAGGTAGATTTCATCCATCGTAAACCTTACCCGGCGTAGTAAGAGTGGGGTGGGATGGTGAGTGAGATTGTGCGCGTGTGTTGGTGATTACGGGGCCTCAAGCCGGGTCTGGAATTGTTTGCACTCTCGCCAGGCTGAGTGGCTGAGATTGTTAAGGCGCTGCCTTTCTGAACCCAAATTGGCAGGTTCGATGCTGGCTCAGTCCGGTCAAATTTAAAAGTGCTCAGATACGTCAGCCCCGTTTTGATAGATTTACTGGTGGGTAAAAGACCGCTTGAGGGACATAATTCCGCCACTTCGACACCCCCCAAAACGTTAAAAGCAGTTAGTGGGATATAAAACGAATGAAATTATTATTATTATTATGTTTCCACCACTACCAAGCTCCTAAATTCCTCTCTTTTACCCAGTCTTCCTTGGTCAACTCTTATTCTCTTCCGACACAGACGGTTTTAAGTTTTTGAGTCTAGGAATATTTTCATTTTGTCGCTCTTTGCAACTATTTTCTTTCCTTTCGCGATATCTTCATACTTCCAGGGTCGACAATTTCCCATTTTTCATTTTTTCTTTCTACAATCTGCTTTACAACACAGATAGGTCTTATGGCGACGATGGGATAGGAAAGGGCTAGGAGTATGAAGGAAGCGCCCGTGGGCTTAATTAAGATACATCCCCAGAATTTGCCTGGCGTGAAAATGAAAAACCACGGAAAATCATCTTTAGGATTGCCCATTTTTCCTCATTTTAGTGTCAAGGGAGGCTGGTTGCTCAGCTGTACTTCCTTTTTAAGCAATTATATAAGTTTTAAGGCAGGATATAGTGACCTTACGTTTTCTCTCCTTTATTAGCAGACAGTGGCATACTTAGTACGCATTTGTAATTTTCTATATATACCCATCTCCTTCTGTGCTATAATTTATATGGTCTGCTTATTTGTTTGTCTAGAAGATGGAGCAAGTCAAGGTGGTAACAAAAGCAAAGCAAAGTCATCTTCGTACAGGCTATGAAGGCCCTTGGAAGAGTGGAAGGTAAAGGCTTCCACATTCCGTACCCTTGTCACAAGATGGGGTAGAGTGGTTAGGTCTACACCCGTCCGCCTTTGCCCCCAGGAATTAAACTGGCACTCATTTTTGGTGTAGGGTGAGTGAACCTCAGGGCCATGTGCACCTCCAGAAGCGGAAATCTCATTTCTTAAATTTTACGACTTCCTGACGGGGATTCGAACCCACGTCCTCCCGGGCGAACCGAGCACGCCTTTACCGCCTCGGCCAGGCAGCCCCCAAGGTGGTAACATTTGTCTGAAATGTTCTCTTCAACACTGTCTCTTCTCTCCTGTCTAATTAGCTATGTGTGACACGTTACAAGAGTGGTGCAGGGTTTCATTTCTTGTATCCATTATTTCCCAAGTACTACAAACATTAGCTCATGTTCGTTTATTACCGTCACACCTGATGGAAGTTTGAGAAACTCTTTCCTCTACATCCCAGGTTACAGAACAAACACAGCCGGGATTAGTAGCCCAGACGGCAGAGCGCTGGCTTTCTGAGCCCAGATTGAGAGGTTCGATCCTGGCTTACTCCGGTCGTATTTGATGGTGCTCAAATACGTCAGGCTCGAGTTGGTAGATTTACTGGTACGTAAATGAGTTCTGAAAAACAAAATACAGGCTCGCCGGCATCTCCGAGGGACGTAAACCACGTGGCATTATTATTATTATTATTATTATTATTATTATTATTATTATTAAAACACAAAAACATATATTGGTCTATATACAGTGTTGTTGTTTGAGTCATCAGTCCATAGACTGGTTTTATGCAGCTCTCCATGCCACCCTATCGTGTGCTAACCTTTTCATTTCTACGTAACTATTACATTCTGCATCTGCTCTAATCTGCTTGTCATATTCATTCCTTGGTCTGCCCTTACCGTTCCTACCGCCTACACTTCCTTCAAAAACCAACTGAACAAGTCCTGGGTGTCTTAAGATGTGTCCTATCATTCTATCCCTTCTTCTCGTCAAATTTAGCCAAATCGATCTCCTCTCACCAATTCGATTCAGTATCTCTTCATTCGTGATTCGATCTATCCATCTCACCTTCACCTTACATAAAACACTTTTAAAGGAAGAAGGAATAACTTTATCAGTCAATACACGTAGGCTGCTTTTTAATGTACTTTTGCTTTGTAATTCATCGTTATTATTATTATTATTATTATTATTATTATTATTATTATTCCAGCTCCATGGCTAAGTGGTGTGCGTGCTGATCTTTGCTCCTAGAGGTCATTGTTCGATTCCCAGCCGGGTCGGAAATTTTAATCTTCGTTGGTTAATTCCCATGTTTCGGGGGCTGCGTGTGTGTGTGTGTGTCGTCTTCAGTGTCAGTGTTTATCAGAGGTATGGACTCATCCTCACGTCCGTTGTGGGTGGGGGCGGTAGAATAACATCTACGGAATGCCATGCGTGGCGTAAAAGGCGACTAACTTGGGAACGTGGGTTGGCGACCACGGGGCCCTTAGTTGAGTCCTTACATTGCTTACACTTACTTGTGACAGACTTCTCACTTTCATCCCTCCTATCTGACCTCCCTTGGTCAATTTTTTCAATCCCGACGGTATTAGGTTTACGAGGCCTAGGAAATACTTCATTTTCACGCCCTTCGTGACCCTTGTCGTCCTTTGGCCAATACCTTAATTTTTCGAAGTGTCAAACCCCTTCAATATTTTCGCTCTGATTACTGTAAATAAAGGATGGTTTACTAGTTGTACTTCCTCTTAAAATAATAATCACCACCACCTCATCCTCACAGACAAGGCAGGTCGCCTATACGGCGTCAACTCAAAGGACCTCCATCAGGCCTCTCCGGAGGCCCTTATTATTATTATTATTATTATTATTATTATTATTATTATTATTATTATTATTATTATTATTATTATTATTATTATATTAACTAAGTAAATGTCTACGCCTTAGTCCCATTTCCTGATGTAGGGTCGGAAATAGGGTGAGATAAAATTATATGGCGGGTTTTTACTACCTATGCCCATCCTGTCACCAAACTCAGTTCAGGTGCTAATGAAGATGGAATTAATGACGGTGGGTGAAACTAGGTAAGGTGATGGAAGGAATCAGTTGTGGCCTTTGAATAGGAACTGTCCGGGCATTTGCCTGGAGGTGAAAATGGGAAACCACCTGGAACTATTCTCAGGACAGTAGACTGTAGGGTTCGAATCCACTCGTCTCCGGAATTCAGCGCTTGGCTCCATAGCCACAGCGCGTTAATATGCGAGGACACTCAAATTGATATTATTATTAATAAGTAATACTTCTAAAGAGCGATGCTTGTTATCAACAAAGTTAACAACAGAAATCTAACTAAATGATTATTTAAATATTGTAGCTGTTATCCTATGGTAAAACTGATCAGTTATAAATGATTAGAGATGGATTTTCTACAATTTTTCTTATGTGTATTACTGTGCTTAGATAAAACTAGTAATTCCAGAGGTAGTTGGAAGATCGTAAGAAAATATTCCTCGTACGGTAAAAAGACACGAAGCATAAAATATGGGAAATCACAATTTCGACAATCGTTTTACGCACAGTGTTTCGATACAGGCAATATTAACGGAGAAATTACATATCCTTTTTTATTCCCTTTATATTCCTACGCCACTGTATCCTAATCAATAATTAATACATAGAGTAGACTAGTGTACAATCCGCGTACAGTTAAAATGTATTAGTTTTAAATTATTGAAAATTGGAATCTCCATAATGATTGCGCTGTACACATAGAACTAATAATGTATTTCCAGATATATGATGAAGTTCGTGAGAAGTGTAACAATGGCGATTATCTCCATTATTATATCCCGTAAGGTAAAACTCATGACGTATAAGAATTCTGAAATTATACTTCACAAAATATTTATTACGTACAGAGTTTCCATACAGGTAATGTTAACGGAGAAATGTAGTATTTCCTGCTTTAGCGCCCGTAATATTGCTACCCGTGATCACGAAACAAAACATAAAAAAAACCAAAACTAAACTAAACCAAAAACAAAACAATAAAAAGCAAAACAACAAAACAAAGCAAATTGAGATGAGACGATACAAAACAGACAAGCAGACTTACTAGTAAACAAAAAAGAGGTAGACGAAAATTGAAGTATACATACTTCCGACTTTTGTATAAATAATCCCATAGAAAAACGGCATATGTAACGAAATTTTGAAATGTAGAGAAAAATGATAATTTTATTTGTTTAGATAACACTGTGTATTCCAAAGAGAATCATATATCTCAACATAATGTGAACCAGTGAAATACATTCTAAAAGTACAAGTATGAAGGATGAGTTCTCCACCTAATCAATACTTTATTTACATAGTGTCAATGATTTACATAAAAACAGTACCGGTTTCGACCCGTAAATAGGTCATTCTGTACAGTCGCTATTAAGTATGTTCTCTAACAGCTGAAGATGACCTATTTACGGGTACTGTTTTTATGTAAATCATTGACACTATGTGAAATAAAGTATTGATTAGATGGAGAACTCATCCTTCATACTTGTACTTGAACTATCAATACGGACCATGAATCTAATAGATTATATAACACATTCTAAAAACAACGAATTTAACATACATTCATTTGCTGTAAGTTTTAAGGAACACCAGATTCCATTCCGTGCTCACTAGATAGACCTATTTACATAATAATAATAATAATAATAATAATAATAATAATGTTATTTGCTTTACGTCCCACTAACTACTCTTTAAGGTCTTCGGAGACGCCGAGGTGCCGTAATTTAGTCCCGCAGGAGTTCTTTTACGTGCCAGTAAATCTACCGACACGGGGTTGTCGTATTTGAGCACCTTAAAAGACCACCGGACTGAGCCAGGATCGAACCTGCCAAGTTGGGGTTAGAAGGCCAGCGCCTTACCCGTCTGAGCCACTCAGCCCGGCTATTTACATTATCAAGCTGAAGCCGCTGGTTACAGTAATTTGAAAAGAAGAACTTTTCTTTAGTTCTATTACATAAAATTGCAGTAAAAGGATTTACTGCGCGATAGTAACATAAGAATCTATTCGTTCTCTCATCATTAAGTAAAAAGCCTCCTTGTTGACACATTTTTCCATACGCTATAAACATAAAAAGGATCTCTACCCTCTCCAACACTGGAGTAAGTGACATAAAGCAGCCGGTGCGAAAAGCAATTCACATCGTAAGTACGTACTTGCTGATTACAAAGTTATTCCTGAATCTCATTAACAGAACAAGCTTTTAGACGGGTATTAAATTTTATCTCCAAATTCACTCAAAGTCTTTTTTAAGCAGCTCTTTTCAACTTTGTTGTGTGTTTTAGTCATACTATCGTGTTAACTTTTAAAAATAAGCAGCAATATATCGATCATAAAGATTGTGATTTATTAAATTAGGTTCTAAAGTGATATAGAATGATTTTAGAGACATGATGTTAAAGAGAACTTGCTGATTGAAATTGACTGATCTTCCTCTTCTTTTCTTCCTTTTCGTCTTCATTGTGAATTCTATCCCCTTGAATAAAGGTCGATATATTATATATGTACAGCCTGCAAGAAAAATGCTGTCGAATAATGAACAAGACAATTAAGACAAGGATATGCATCAACCCTAACATGCACTTTTCAACCAGACTCAAACGTAATATTGTTTTAGACGATATATGTGGTTCATGCCTTTTTATTATCCAGATCCCGTTTTTCTGACGGCTGATATGAGGTCTATTGAGCCTATGTGATTACAATTGTGGAGATATCTGACGGTGAGATAGTGCTCCCGGTCTAGAAAGTCAAAATCCACGGTTGAGAGGATTCATAGCACTGACCATGCATCATCTCGGGCCTTCTGGCTGAGCAGCGGTCGCTCGGTAGGCCAAAGTCCATCAGGACTGTAATGCCACAGGACTGGGTGGTTAGTTGATATTGAACTTCAGAATGTCATTTCTAAGGATTGAGTAGCATATTCGGTTAAGTTGCTATTGTATCCCGTCGCAAGTGGCATTATTATTATTATTATTATTATTATTATTATTATTATTATTATTATTATTATTATTATTATTATTATTATTATTGTATAAAGAGGAAGTACCACGAGGAATCTATACACTTTTATCTCTAATATTTCTTTCTTTTTCCTTTCTTTCTTCCTTAATCCGTTTACTCTCCAGGGTTGGTTTTTCCCTCGGACTCAGCGAGGGATCTCACCTCTACCGCCACAAGGGCAGTATCCTGAAGCGTAAGCATTTGGGTCTGGGGATACAACTGTGAAGGAGGGCCAGTACCTCGCCTATGTGGCCTCCCCTGCTATACTGTACAGGGGCCTTGTAGGTGGATGGGAAGATTGGAATAGATAGACAAGGAAGAGGGAAGGAAGCGGCCGTGACGTTAAGTTAGGTACCATCTCGGCATTTGCCTGGAGGAGAAGCAGGAAATCACAGAAAACCACTTCGAGGATGGCTGAAGAGGGAGTCGAACCCCCCTCAATTCAGTTGACTTCCCGAGTCTGAGTGGACCCCGTTCCAGTCCTCGTACCACTTTTCAAATTTGATGGCTGATGCGGGAATCGAACCATGCCTCCAGGGGTGGCAGCTAATCACACTAACCATTCCACCACAGAGGCGGACTTACCTCTTTACACGGGTAGAAAATGAAATCCAAACACCAAGAATACTTAAGGTTAGGGGAATGAAATTTAGGCTAAGCAATTGTCTAGGTAACATATTCATTTTATTAAATTTTCCAGGTCACAAATTCAAGTGTGTGCAAGAAGACATGTCGCATGGTGGCACATTAATAACCACTGTAGTCGCCATGATTTGGAATGCAAGCATGCAAACGTGCATGCATTGTGTCGTACAGGTGCCGTATGTCACTTTATGGGATGGAGATCCACCACTGTTCTACTTGGTCAGTCAAATCAGCAACGGTTAATACTGATATTGGATGACGCTGGATTTGTCGCCCCATAATGTCCCATACGTGCTCAATGGGCGGAAGGTCTGGTGATCTCGCAGGCCAAGGCAACTGGCCGACACTCTGTAGAGCAAGTTGGGTGAGAGCAGTGGCATAAGGGCGAGTATTACAGTGTTGGAAAACACCCCGTTGAACACTGCGAATAAATGGCAAAAAAAAACCTGTTCAATTACCGTCTGGCGTACAAATCTGCTGTCAAATTTCTTGGATTGTTCTGGGTGTACTCCCCACTCCCGATTGCTTTCCACATGTTTGGTAATACCGTGCATTATACTTGGATGATTTTGGTAGTGATGATTTTGGTTTTAAGGGAAAGTACAAGGAATAATTCATCCCTTGTTAACTGCAATCATGGAAGAAAGGGAAGTAGGTCCAAGACTTAGAAAATTGGGGGTGTCGGCAGATGAAGAGAAGAGCTATGAAAGTTTCTCTCTAACAAGTTGTTTAACCTTACACTAACACACACAATTTTCACGTGACAACTTCTATAAAATCAGGCTACATACACAGGAACCTCATTATAACAAAAGTGTTCACACTCGGGATTATGGCTCCGGAACTAAACACCTACTCAGAATGGTTGAGGTACTGCTTGGTTGTAAATGTGGGACGTAAGAGAAACTATGACACTCGTTAGGATTCAGTTAAATAAGCGGGGGGAGGGGGCTTTAAGGTGGCGTTCCTAAGATAAACAGACATTTTAACCTAATCTGGGTTTTCACGACACTTTGTGGGAATATCACCTACATAAATGTAGATATATTACGAACATTTCTTTCGTATACAATTAATAGTTTTTCCAAAATAATTTTTTTGGAAATTTTTGAAATTTTTAATTCCATTTTTTCGTTAAATTTAATTAACATAATAGTGAACATTTGTAATTAGATAGATAATACTTTTCTAGAAAGCTCTACGTATCGAATTATTTGTACATAATTTACATAAGGAGATTTATCGTAGTATAATTTGTGTTATTTTTATGTTCTAAACTGTTGAGCTTAAAAATCCCTACTACTTGAAAAATTCTGCAATAAAAAATTCCATACGTAGGTTTCTTAATATAGCTGTGATACATATACCATACAAATTTTGTTACATTTGGAATAATATTATGGGAGAAAAATGGGATTTAAGTGTAAAATTACAATAGGTGGGAAAATTAAAACAAAGTTCAAGTGATGTTTTCTCCCTCATTCTTTACCTAAAAGTAACTACAACCGTATGTTTGTCCTTCCTTTTCTTTCTTAGCGGCTTCTGTACGAATACTGGTAACTCTGGAAACTTGTCTCTTCTTCTTCTCCTTCTCTAAAGAACGAAAAGTGATTCACCTGCATTTTGTTTTTTCACAATGCGACTTTTCCTGAGTCGAAGTTATGAGGATTGTAGTTTCTATCATGTCATGATTGTTGGCTATAGGTGCAGGACTTGCATGGATTGAAGTTGATGCGACGCTTTCCTGATGAGAACAAACTTATTCCGATATCATCTCATGACCTTTTGTCCCTGGTTTCTTCAATGGAGACTCCTGTTCGGTAATAGCTGATCCCCATCTTTTTCCTATTAAAAGATCAGCAATTTGTCTCTTAGCTAAGGCTGATTTATGTTTACACATATGTTTACCAATACAAGCATACAATGTTGCTCACCGGGCGAGTTGGCCGTGCGCGTAGAGGCGCGCGGCTGTGAGCTTGCATCCGGGAGATATTAGGTTCGAATCCCACTATCGGCAGCCCTGAAAATGGTTTTCCGTGGTTTCCCATTTTCACACCAGGCAAATACTGGGGCTGTACCTTAATTAAGGCCACGGCCGCTTCCTTCCAACTCCTAAGCCTTTCCTATCCCATCGTCGCCATAAGACCTATCTGTGTCGGTGCGATGCAAAGCCCCTAGCAAAAAACAAAAACAAAAAAAATACAATGTTGCTCAATGACAGTCGAGTACTGAAATATTAGTCCGTAACAGGCTTTATAAATTCATTCAGAAATATGGTAGATCTTACAGCTGGATTCTGTGTAAATATATCGGTAGAGGGGGTGGGGGAGGGGTGGGTAGGGGGCTGTTTGGCCCATCCCATGGATGCGTAATTGCAAAAAAACAATAATATTTGATTGAATAGGAACATGAAAATGACTACATTACCTAACAAAGCAGTTCAGCAGATGCTACGCCAATTTCTGCTGTGTGCAGACTGGCAAGCGAAGCATTATTAAAGTCATAAATTGTTTGAATTCAAGAGAATAACTTTGTGAGAAGAAAGAAGGAAATCAATCCTTTCAATTTCAGTCATAAAAATCACCAAAATGACCAAGATATCGATTTTTATCTCCGAGGTGTCGCCTTAAACTTGCGACAATTTTAGGGGTTTTAATAGGCCGGACCCCCCAATGTTTGGGCTAGAGTAGAGCACTTGTTACTCGCTTGTATTCAAACCTATATATGCATGAATATTACGTCTCTGCCCATATGAATAACACTTCAAATGTCGAAAGAGAACAAGAGTTAACCAAGGGTGGTCAGACAGTAAATATGAATGCAAGGACCGAGCGAGTTAGTTACGTGGTTCAGGTCACGTAGCTATGAGGTTGCATTCGGGAGATATAGGGTTGAAATCCTTCTGTAGGCAACCCTGAGGATGTTTTCCGGCGGTTTCCCATCTTCATACCAGGTACATACAAAGGCTGTACCTTACCTAAGGCCATGAGCGCTACTTTAGCAATCCTAGCCCTAGCTTATTCTTATCCTTCTGTCGCCGAAAAGCGATTTGAAACTATTGGAGGACAGTGAAAATAATTAAAACATAAATTGTAAATGGATCTATGGAGCCTCAGAGCCTATTTGAACTTATCTAGGATTACCGTCATAACCACCGCAAGTAGGTGTTAGTTCATCATTCATAAATTCCATTTAAATTGACAGATACTGAAGAGCTGCTGATGGTGATGGAGATTATTGTTTTAAGATGTAGCACAAACTGGCAAACATCCCCTCTTAACCCTAATCAGAGAGAAGACGGAAGAGGTCCGTCACTGCAAAAAATGTAAGTGCGGCCAGTATCCAGTATTCGGGAGATAGTAGGTTCGAACCCCACTGTCGGCAACCCTGAAAATGGTTTTCCGTGGTTTTCCATTTTCACACCAGGCAAATGCTGGGGCTGTACCTTAATTAAGGCCACGGCCGCTTCCTTCCCACTCCTGGCCCTTCCCTGTCGCATCGTCGCCATAAGACCTATCTGTGTCGGTGCAACGTAAAGCAACTAGCAAAAACAAAAAAACAAAAAAAACTGCATAAAATGAAGGTACCGACAAAAGAAAGAGGAGCGTCACGAAAGGCGTGAAAATTAAATACCCCCTAGGCATCGTCGTTGTCGAGAAAGAACAAGTGTTGGCGAAGGGAGTTCTGAGGGGAAAGGTAAAAATGATTTTCTTTAGTGGCTTTACGTCCCACCGACACAGATGGGTCTTATGGCGACGATGGGATAGGAAAGTCCTAGCAGTTGGAAGGAAGCGGCCGTGGCTTTAATTAACGTACAGACCAGCATTTGCCTGGTGTGGAAATGGGAAACCACGGAAAACCATCTTCAGGCCTGACGACAGTGAGATTTGAACCCACTATCTTTCGGATGCAAGCTCACAGTCGAGCGCACCTACCCGCACGGCCAAATCGCCATTTAGATAAAAATGAGGAGCCTGGCACAAGTACATAGAGTTAAAGCCAGACTCAGTGAAGAAGACCATGGTCGTCAACCCAGGCTTCTGACTTGAGAGCCCCTATCTCAAGTCGCCTCTTACCACTGACAGGTGGATACTGGAGAGGTCATAAAGGGCATATAAGTCTCTGGTAAGACCCCAACTAGAGTATGGTTCCGGTGTATGGGACCCTCACCAGGATTACTTGATTCGAGAACTGAAAAAATCCAAAGAAAAGCAGTTCAATTTGTTCTGGGTGATTTACGACAAAAGAGTAGCGTTACGGAAATGTTGCAAAGTTTGGGCTGGGAAGACTTTGGAGAAAAGAGACGAGCTGCTCAGCTAAGTGGTATGCTCGAGGCTGTCAGTGGAGAGACGGTATGGAATGACATTAGTAGATGAATACGTTTGAATGGTGTTTTTAAAAGTAAGATCATACTATGACGATAAAGTTGGAATTCAAGAGAAAAAATTGGGACAAGTATTCGTTTATAGGTAGGAGAGTTAGGGACTGGAATAATACACCAAGAGAGATGTTCAATAAATTTCCAAATTCTTTGCAATCATTTAAAAAATGTCTAGGAAGAGAACAGATAGGGAAGCTGCCACCTGGGCCACTGCCGAAAATGAAGATCAATGTTCATTGATGTTGTTGTACTGTGGATGGATTTTACATCCTGCTGCACTACCCTCAGGGAGACGATAATGAAAATACAATTTCCCGTTGATAGGTCATAGAATACACCCACGCCATCCCCTGCCTGTTGCTGAGGTGGCACTGAAAGCCAGTGATTTCGAATTAGGCTGGCTCCATGGCTAAATAGTTAGCGTGCCGGCCTTTGGTCACAGGGGTCCTGGGTTCGATTCCCGAAAGGGTCGGGAATTTTAACCATAATTGGTTAATTCCGGTGGCTCGGGGGCTGGGTGTATATGTCGTCTTCATCATCATTTCGTCCTCATCAAGATGCGCAGGTTGCCTACGGGAGTCAAATCGAAAGACCTGCATATGGCGAGCCAAACTTGTCCTTGGATACTTCCGGCACCAAAAGCCATACACCATTTCTATTTCAGGAAGCTGGAGTGACGAACACGGGCTGAGTCTAGCGCTGCTTCCACTTCCTTATGCCCGTCTCTCGCTTCCATCTTTCGTTTCCTGCCTTCCTTGGTGAATTCTTATTTTCTTCCACGCCGACGTTATTAGGTTTGGAAGAATTACGAAGTATTACGTTTTCTCATCCTTCATGGCACATTCTTCTTTCTTTTTCTCTGATTAGTACTAAGAAGGGATGGGTACCAGTTGTAGTTTCCCTTAAAATTATAGTAACCACTTTCATCATTGAGCACTCAATTCTTGTTGTTGTTTGGGTTATCAGGCCGCAGTTTGATTTCCTGCAGCTGTCCATGCCACCCTATCCTGCATTAACCTTTTCATTTCTACGTAAGTACTACATCCTACATCTACTCTAATCTGCTTGTCATATTCTACCCTTGCCGTTCTTACAGCCTACACTTCCCTCAAAAACTAAAGGAACAAGTCCTTGTGTGTCTTACCTAGTGTCTTATCTCTTCTTCTCGTCAAATTTCACCAAATTGTTCTCCTATCAACAATTCGATTCAGTATCTTAAAATTCGTGATTCGATCTACCCATCGTACCTTCAGCATATTTTGTTATCACCACATTTCAAATACTTCTATTCTCTTTTTTTCTGTGTTAGTTATTGTCCGTGCTTCAATTCCAAGCATTCAATGCACGAGTAAAATGCTAATATGTAACATTGAGTTAAGGGAGCGGCGGTTGGATTCCTGAGCAGCGCAATTGGAATTTCGAAATGAGAAGTCACACCCTGTAGTTCGGATTCCACATAACATTGGAGGTTCCACGTCCACGATATCAACAGTCATGTATGCTTGTTTTTGAAGTAATTTAAAGAATGGCCCCAATTTTCTGAGTTAAAGAAGAAGTTCCAGCCAATGACACTTGTATTTGTGTTCTTCTTCTTCTAACGCTTTTCCCACAACTGTGGAGCAGTGGGTGCTAATTGTGTAGCACATGTGAATTTGGCCCTGTTTTGCGGCCAGATGCTCCTCCTGACGTCAAACCTGTATGGTGGGATGTACTAACTATTGCGTGTTTCTGTGGTGGTTGGTAGTGTTATGTGTTGTCTGAATATGAAGAGGAAAGTGTTGGGACAAATACAAATATCCAGTCCCCGAGTCAGAAGAATTAATCGGATGAGATTAAAATCCCTGACCCGGCCGGGAATCGAACCGGGACTCTCTGAACCGCAGGCATCAACGCTGACCATTCAGCCAAGGAGTCGAACACACTTGTACTTGTGTTACCGTATATAAATAATTATTCGATGACCTTGAAAATAAACATCCGTACTACCTCAGGGATAATATGCCAAACGGTCTTTTACTAGCAAGTTCTTTCTAATCGCAATGTGTACCGTCAGTCGTTCACTGTTATTAGGCACAAATTCTGGGAAACGCAATGCGGCAATATATTCAGCGGACTACGAGCCGTTCTTCCTGATATATCAGAGGTATTATGTGCACGTGCCACTGTTTCTGGGAGAAGCAATTCAAGTTCTTAATTACTGAACTTGTTCTGGTCTCTTGTGGGCTGTAATTTGCTGCTAAGTAAACAACTCCTAATTAAGGACTTGATGTATTGCACTCCTCTTCAGTCCGGTAGTGTTTTGCAAGGTCTCCCGAAATTTTAGGAGATCTCCCGATTTTTTGCAACACACCAGGAAACCAGAAATAGGATCTCCCGAAATTTCTTCTGATCCAGATTTAAGCAAAATAAATAATAATGATTAATGGTACATAATAACTTACACTTAAGAAAATGGAAATTGCAACACCATGAAGGCATTGGTCGTTTGTGTTGATTTTCAAGATATGTAACGATGCCATATAGATATGTAAACGATCAAAGTTTCAGACCCATTGGATTGTTGCTACAGGTCCCCCCACGTGATTGGTCGCGGAGGAATCAACTCCAGTATACGGACTCTGGTGTAGCGTAGTTGCCTTGCAGTCTGTGCAGTGAAGTGTTCCCCATCAATCATGCCTGGACGACAGAGAAGAGCACGTTATCAACAACTGTCGCCGTTTGAGAGTGCTCGGATAATTGGGCTGTGTGAGGCTGGATTATCGCTAAGGACTTTCGCTGCACGTGTTGGCCGACAGGCATCTACGGTACAACGTGTATGGCAGCAGTGGTCAAATGAAGGTACCCACACTCGTAGACCCGGCACAGGCCCAGGCCGAAAGATAATTGTGCGAGAGGATCGCCGCACAATTCGGATGGCCCGGATGGAACCCCATGCAACAGCAGCGCAAATTCGAGCAGCTGTGGCACCCCACGTTACACAACAAACAGTTGGTAATCACCTGTGTGCAGCTGGCTTACGGGCCCGTGTCCCTGCAGAAGGTATTGCATTGACCCCACAACAGCGACGTGTAAGGCTGGCCTGGTGTCGAGAAAGATCGACGTGGGTCGACGAATGGCATAGGGTCGTCTTTAGTGATGAATCGCGCTTCTGTCTTGCCCGCAGTGATCGCCGGAATCATGTGCGCCGACGTACCGGGGAGAGGGGTCGCCCAGATCCTATTGTCGAGAGGCGCACAGGGCCAACACCAAGCATTATGGTCTGAGGAGCTATTGCTTTAATGTGAAATCACAGTTAGTGCTTGTTGAGGGCACTATGACTGCTCGACAGTACATTGATAGGGTACTCAATCCAGTGGTTGTCCCTATGGTGGCGAACATTGCTAATGGGATGTTTCAGCAGGACAATGCCCGGATTCATACTGCACGCATCTCCAAAGAAGCTCTCCACGACATCACAACCTTAGAATGGCCCGCCAGATCCACGGACCTCAGTCCTATTGAACATGTGTGGGACATGATGGGTCGACAACTGGCCAACCGTCCTCAGCCACCCACAACTCTGGAACAACTGACCCGTGTAGTGCAGCAAGCATGGGCCACAATTCCTTAGGAAGCGGTCCAGGGCCTTATTGACTCATTGATTCCATGCCTCGACGAATTCATCAATGTATTGCAGCTCGTGGTGGGCACATCCTGTATTGATTGTTATCCAAACTTGCGGTCAGAGGGATCTGAAATTGTAATCATCGAATCACAACCGAACACTCGTCCTGAATGTTCAATTGCAGCAATGCAACACCACACCTTCTGGGTGTTGCAATTTCCATTTTCTTCCGTGTATATTTGTGCCGAAAAACTCTTTCCTCACATGCATGTAAAATATCTTACTTAACATTTTTATATCCTAACAAAATGCTGGTTGAAACCAACAATACAATAAAAAAATTAAAGTTCAAACATGAATATCATTCATATACTTAATAAAGTTAAAACGGTGTAGGTCTGGTTATACCAAATGAATTGTCTTGAGGCTCTTTATTAGAACATAAAAAGTTTTAAGTTGGGTCTTTTACATGCATGTTATTTTAATCTGTAAGATGAGGAAGAGAATATTAATTCTCGAAACATGTACTTATTATTTGATGTATTAGTATATATACCAGATTTTGAATTGTATTGACAATGCGGACCTTGACATAATTAATAACAGTTTTATAAAACATGTCGGTAAACACAGTACATTTCGTGCATGTTAAAGTTCGCCACACTACAAAGTGATACTTAAATGACATACCCATGTAATATAGGTAAGGTAAGGATGCATTCTGCCCGAAGGCAGGTCCGAAACTCCGCAGAGATGTGCCTGATCCGGAGTTTACGTACGGTAGGGTCGCCAGTTCCTTTCCGCAGCTCTATTCCCTTACCCCCACCAACAGCGCTTGGCAACTCTTCCAAATAGAGACCACGCCCAATGTTGCTTAACTTCGGAGATCTCACGGGATCCAGTGTTTCAACACGGCTACGGCCGTTATGTAATAAAAGTAAATATTGCAAACACGTCCTGTGGTATTAATAGGTATTAAAGACTTTTTAGAACAGATTATCTTAGGATATAGGGTAATAAAACTAAGTCCAAAATAGGTCTGCACTTTATTATTATGTTTTTATAGGTGTTAATCAGACATGTACTGTACACCACTGATAATGCCAAATGTCTCCTTAACGTTACTTAGATTTCCTGACGTAACAGGACGGCCCTTCTCAGCTCGACTTTATTTCCTTAGGCCATTGAGGAGATGTGTTTAGTGATAACTCAATTCTGCTAATAGTTTACGTATCGTACATACTCTGGACATTAATATTTGTAATTTCATCTTTGTAGCGTGTCTCACGCGGCGCCGGGCACACACGCGAAAACTTACAGGAAATCATACTTTAAATGTATCTTTCCCGATGCCCTGCTAGTCCACTCCACTCCTGTACATATGTTGAGTCACGCAATGCACACTACTGTATTGCTTGTCAACTGCACAGCACATGTAAACAGCTGATACCGTGCGTTTCTTAGTTACCCGCTCATGCCGTACTCCATTCGCTAGAAGAGATTCTGATCATTTATGCGTACCCCATGCCATTTTCTTGGGAATTTTGAATGCTAATATTAATATTCTTCACCGTTAACATTTTGTTACGAATTCAGTGCACTACTTCGCAAGACATACGAGATGTGAACCAATTACCCCTGGCAATTAACTAAAGGGTTTGGCAAAAAACGGATGACGGATCCTCTCTTATAATATTTGATTTATTATGCCCATAAATTCTCCGTGACTTATTTTCAGATACCCTGTATGTCGATCGTACCTATCTGGTCCCTATCTCCAATTTATTTCATACGAAATTCTCTTTCACATCCTGGCAATTTTGCTCAGGCCGTTCCAACCACCCTGTATTTACCATTGAGATACTCAATGATGGCCGTGCAGTCAACCGTGAAGTACAGTCCTACTTTGCATAATTATGACCATGAGTTGCGTAACCGAGGGGGTTGAAGCATATTTCGTTCACGATGGAGGACGTGGCATCAATTGCTCGTCAGGATGTCGAAAACTTCAGAAACTAGGTACTAACTTCTGGAGATGGACATGGCCCTGAGGTTTACTCAGGCTATACCAAGATCGAGTATGGGATTATTTCCTAGGGACAAAGACGGTCGGGCGTAGAGGACAAGATTAAGGACAGTCGAAGCCTTTATTATGGAAACCTTCAGTGGTCTTCTTGGTTTGTACATAGATGGCTTAGTTTTTTATCTATATAGATAATATGTCCTGACTGACTGACTAACTGACTGATAGATCATCGCCCAACAAAAGCTACTGGACATAAAGAAATGAAACGTTGGGAATACATTTATATTAGAGTGTATGGGCTCACTAAGGGGGGATTTTTGGATATTCCATCGCTATGGGGGTGAAAAGGGGTTAATTTTTTAAATCAGCATATCTATATCTCAAAAACTTAAAAGTGTACAGACGTAAAAATTGGTATATATAATCTCCTTTAAAAATAAAGGAAAACGTATGTTTTGTTTTCGAAAATTCTCCTTAACGGGCCTGAGAAAAGGTGAAAAACTGTTTGAATACCTTCTATGAGGATACTTATACCTCAAAAGTGTAGATGTTAAAGACACCAAAATGGGTATTTGGAATCTCTTTTATAAATAAAGAAACGTGTATTTTTTGTTTTTGGAAAATCCAATTATTGGGGGGGGGGTGAACAGGAGTGAAAAATGCCGTGAATTTTTAACAGATTATATCTGCAGTATATCTCAGAAACGTAAATGCTTACAGATGTGAAAAATGGTATTTGGAATATCCTGTAAAAGTAAAGAAACATAGATAATTTTTTTTCGGAAAATCTACTTAAGGGGAACTGAAAAACGGGGACGATTTAAAAAGTATTTCTACAGAACATCTCATAAACTGAACATACCGGGTGAGTTAGCCGTGCGTTTAGGGGCGTGCAGCTGTGAGGTTGCATATGGGAGGTAGTGGGTTCGAATCCCACTTCGGCAGCGGTGAAGATGGTTTTCCGTGGTTTCCCATTTTCACACCAGGCCCTTAATTAAGGTCACGGCCGCTTCCTTCCAACTCCTACCCCTTTCCTATCCCATCGTCGCCATAAGATCAATCTGTGTCGGTGCAACGTAAAGCCACTAGTAAAAAAAAAAGAAATTAACATGTGTACTTGTTTCTGAAAAACTTAACTGGAGGTGGTGGTGGGGGGTTGAAATATTTCTATTACGAAAGTGATAACTTTCTTTGATAACTAATATTTTATAACTGAAAAACTGAAGATGTTACACAGGTGAAAATTGATATTTGGAGTCTCCTTTGAAAATAAAGGAATACGTATTTCTTTGTTTTCGGAAAATCCACTTAAGGAGGGGGATGAACGAATTGAAAAATTTATTGAAATATTTGATAAGGATACTTATATCTAAAAACTAAAGTTATAACAGTCGTGAAAACTGGTACAGTATTTGGAATCTTCTTTACATTTAAATACGCATTTTTTGGGAGAAACTCTACTTGGGGTTGGGGGTGAGAAAGAGAGTTGAATTCTTTTTATGAGGATACTTATATCTCACAAGATGAAGATGTTACAGACATTTGTGTTTGGAATCTTCTTTAAAAGTAAAGAAACACGTATTATTTTGTTTCTGTAAAACCCTTTTAAGGGGGGTGAATGAATTGAAAAATTAGTTGAATTATTTGTATGAGGATACTTATATCTAAAGTACTAAGGATGTTACAGACTTGAAAGTTGGTATTTTGAATCTCCTTTAAAAATAAAGAAACACGTATTATTGTTTTCGGAATGTCCACTTAAGGGGCGAGAAGGGTGAAAATAAGTGGAGCAGAAGTTTAATTCTTTTTATGAGGATACTTACATCTCAAAAGCTGAAGATGTTAAAGGCATGAAAACTGGTATTTGGAATATCCCTTAAACATAAAGGAACACGTATTCTTTTTGTTCTCGGAAAATCCACTAATTGAAAAAGCGGGTGAATTTTTGAAAGGAGTACCGGTATATGTACAGTATATGTCAAAAACATGTTACACGCTTGAAACTTGGTGTTTGAAAAGTCCTTTCAAAATACAGGAACAGGTTTTGTTTTTGTTTTCGGAAAAGGCACTTAGTTGGAGTGAAAGAAGTGAAAAAAGAGTTGAATTTTTGTGAAGGTTTTTATATCTCAAAAACAGAATATATTACAGACGTGAAAATCTGTATTTGGTTGTGGGTTCGGATCCCACTGGCCATTTTTGTTCAGCACGTACTAAATGTACGTAACACGACCTAATAGATTGAAAGTCAGTTTCAACGTATTTTTTTATTTTCCAAATATCCACTTAGGTGGGGGTGGGGGTGAGAGAAGGACTGATAATTGGGTTGAATTCTCACAGACGTGGAAATAGGTATTTGGAATCTCTTTTAAAAATACGGAAATATTTTGGTTTGATTTTTTTTTTCGACTTGAGAGAAGACTGTTTATCACATGTTCAGTTCTATGTCGCATGGTCATCTTAGCCCCAAATGGCGATACCATAAACGTGGTTTACAAATAATTTATGGGGTAAATGAAATTCAATTTTCAGATAATGATTTAGTACAGTAACAAATTTTAACAAATTACGAAATCCACGCTAGGAAAGCCGCGGGTAACTGCTAGTAATCTATATATTAAAAGAGTTTACTAAAACAGTTTTAGCAAATCCGCACGTCCATTCTACCAGACCGATTTTCTTCATTTTTGTTTTATTCTCTCCAGATTTACCTGCCAGTGAATCAAGAGACATTGATAAGTTTCTAAGATCAGCCAACTTTGAGTAATCACAAAATCAAATCATTAAATGATCACTCCAATAATTCCAGGCGAAGGCTTACCCTAACCCGCAATACACTCTGTACTCAGCAGGTTGCTAAGCGACTAACACTTTCATTAATATTCTGATATATGTGATTTTCATACTTAGTAATGTCATTTCATGCAACCATGTTTGATTACTAACTGTCAAGCCAGAGAGTATACACTTCCTCTGAACACGGAAGAATACTATTCCCTACTAGATACTCTTTGATTCGCTAACATGTCCTAACTTTCATGCTGCTGATAGAAAACAGTCTACGAAAAAACAGACCCCATCATGACATACGCCTTAGACATTATCTGTGAAAACCTATCGAAGGATAACCCAGCTACACTAGAAAGAGTGAAGGCCATGTATAAAAAAATGTTCTCTGCCTGGCAAAAAACACTCCGTCGAGACTAACCTATGAGTTCACAAGACAACCGTTCTATATAGAACTACTACGATTAAAAATATAATTTTCTACGTCATAATACCAAGCTTTATATCAACAACTGCAGGATAAAAAAGCGAATATATGGATATAATTTTATGAAACAGACGGCATGCTGACGCCAGAATGAATGAATTCTGGCTACGAAGTGCAGCATAGGCCTACTATAACGTGCTTCGTATTAAATGTTCATAAAACCATTCAAAAGGGCTGGCAAAACAATATGACTACGACAGGCATATCAGGACGAGTGAAAATGAAATTAAATGGCGTATGGCTTTCAGTGCCGGGAGTGTCCGAGGACAAGTTGGACTCGCCGTATACAGGTTTTTTGATTTGACACCCGTAGGCGACCTGCGCGTCTTGATGAGGATGAAATTATTATGAAGACGACACATACACCCAGCCCCCGCGCCAGAGAAATTAAGCACTTATGGTTAAATTTCCCGACCCTGCCGGGAATCGCACCTGGGATCCCTGTGACCAAAGGCCAGCACGCTAACCATTTAGCCTTGGAGACGGGCATCAAGACGAGTTATCCGACCTATTTATAAGAATTCTGCGGAGCAGCACGATCCTCTATTTAAGATTAAATTTCATGTGTTTTAATAATTAATATTATCATCACAATCTGCTGTTATTTCTTCCTGGATGTTGCAATTTTTTTACCTGTCTTTTGGTATAGGCTAGAGTGAAATAAAGCTTCCACTGAAGGCTCAGTCTCATTTATGGCTGTGACAGTACGGAAGCTGTTGAGGTATGGGCAGTGCTGAGTAATGACATTTAGAGCTCGACTTGTGCGCCTGAATGTTATAGTGCCAGTCATGCTCCAGTATCACCTTCTGACCCAGTGAGGAAAGCAATGGCAAACTTCTTATTCTGTCTTCCATACCTCATTTTTGCGCCGCTATTTTTTTCTGGTTTCCCTTTATGCTAACCACATAACCTTTGGTGGTGCTATTTGAGGATCCGATCTACCTCTGGGCTGTAGACTTAACACATTGAACAAATCTACATGTTTGCTTATGTGTGGTACTGAATCAAGTAGCGTCTTGTACTGAACTCTTCAGTTTATAGAACACGACTGTAGAAACTACACTATTTGAAAGCACGAGACTATCCTCTCTCTCTCTTCGTCGATTCTCTTTTTATCAACATCTCTTTCCCATTTGCTCACTCGATTGAAGCGAGCTGTGCGTTGACCAATAGGAAATCGACATATCAGGTTCCTTTTTGCCGGCATAAATCCCTCCCCGCTTCACAAATCGTGTAACCCAAATCAATGTCGGCTCGATAGCGACTCGCTCCAGTCTCCATTAGCTGGCGGGAAGGAGGAAGTGGGACTCAGCCAGTTCCAGCAGCTGTACCGCCTTAATGGACTAGCTCTTACAAACGAAGTTCCTTCATGGCCATGACACTGCTAGCAATTTTCTCTTTTTTTGTGTGTGTGTGCACGCGCGTGTGGTTTATAGTACTTCTTTCTAACCAAAATAAAAGAGCATCTGTCTGAGTTGTATTTCTGTTTCTAACGTAGACTTTCTTTCCTTGACAACGGGTATATGGAAAGAAAATTTTAAGACGCTCTTAGTATTTAATGTCTCAACTGGTAGATGAAAGACAAAGCAAAGTCATCTCCGTATAGGACATGAAGGTCCTTGGAGGGGTGTAAGGTAAAGGCACGTGATGGGGTAGAGTGGTCAGCTCTACGCCCGGCCACTTTTGCCCCCAGGAATTAACCTGGTACTAATTTTTGGTGTAGGCTGAGTGAACCTCAGTGCCATACGTACCTCCGGAAGTGGAAATCTCGTTTCTTAAATTTTACGACTTCCCGACGGGGATTCGAACCCACGTCCTTCCGGGCGAACCGAGCAATCCTTTACCGACTCGAACAGGCAGCCCCTCATTATTCAAAAAGAAAGGTGGAATTTGTCTAGGATGACCAGACTCAGTTTCCAATGAAGCAGATGTTTGCTGAGTTGCCACAGATTTCCTCCATTCAGTAGGTTTACTAGGACGATGAACAAAGGCTAATTTTATTCACTGTTCTTCATAAAATCTTTCTGTTGTCACTGCTGGAGAGCAATTTCCTCATCAAATATTTGTGGGTTGAATGAGTCAATCGCACAAGCTTCAAATCTTTCAATGGCGTTGCTCATAGTTGCATTACGAGACATATGAGATTCTTTGACAGCATGCATTGCGGGTATAATGCTTACTTCATCCCTGTCCCGTCTATCCGTCTTCCGTCGAAAATTTCTAGGTATTTCTGTAATTAGCTTAAGGGTACAGGTGACTACGTGTAGCCTATACCTGGCTTGGGGTAAGATGACGAATTCGTCAATTTGCCCCCGTCATCTTGCCCCAGGTTGTTTAGGAAGCTGTTTGTCCTTATAGTCGACAGACATCTTACAATCAAGATTCAGTTAAGACTGAAGTAAGTAGGAAATACATTGACATTTAAAGAAAATAAAACAGTTAATTCGTATTGGTTTTTTTTTGCTAGGGGTTTTACGTCGCACCGACACAGATAGGTCTTATGGCGACGATGGGATAGGAAAGGCCTAGGAGTTGGAAGGAAGCAGCCGTGGCCTTAATTAAGGTACAGCCCCAACATTTGCCTGGTGTGAAAATGGGAAACCACGGAAAACCATCTTCAGGGCTGCCGATAGTGGGATTCGAACCTACTACCTCCCGGATGCGAGCTCACAGCCGCGCGCCTCTACGCGCACGGCCAACTCGCCAGGTAATTCGTATTGTGAGCACACTAGTAGTAGAAGCTTCCTACACATACCTCAGATATTTTAGTGCGACAGCGCCAGACAGACACCCCCCCTTCCACTGCATGTCTCAGACTGAAAGGAATTTCCTTCTATGTGTAAGTTATACGTGTGAGATATCGGGCCCAAGGTCACATGGTAGCCAACTTAGTGAACAGAATACTACAAAAGTTATGGTTTATCCGTCATCTTGCCCCGTTCGTCATCTTGCCCCGGTCACCTCTAAGAAAAGGGGTAAATAATTCATTTTATTTATTTATTTATTTATTTATTTATTTATTTATTTATTTATTTATTTATTTATACGCAAAAGGCATAGAAAAGGTAAAGAATTGGGATTTAATTATCAGACGTTTTTCTACCTGCGTCAAGAATCTATTGTTTGTGTACAGCCGCCAGGAGCAACCTTCACTTGTCAGGTGAAAACGAACCTTACAGCGAAACGACTATTCACGTTTATGGCACATTCGCGAAGGAGGGGAAATAGCCAATAAAGGAACCAAAAAAAAAAAATTCTGTTTGAACACGTCGGGAAAGTTCGCAACTCCAAATTTTCTACAATTGTGCGCTCTTTAAAAAAATGACGACCTATATGCCTTTTGCATACAAATAAATAAAAAATAGTCCGCCTCTGTGGTGTAGTGGTTAGCGTGATTAGCTGCCACCCCCGGAGGTCCGGGTTCGATTCCCGGCTCTGCCAGGAAATTTGAAAAGTGGTACGAGGGCTGGAACGGGTCCACTCAGCCTCGGGAGGTCAACTGAGTAGAGGTGGGTTCGATTCCCACCTCAGCCATCCTGGAAGGGGTTTTCCGTGGTTTCCCACTTCTCCTCCAGGTGAATGCCGGGATGGTACCTAACTTAAGGCCACGGCCGTTTCCTTCCCTCTTCCTTGCCTATCCCTTCCAATCTTCCCATCCCTCCACAAGGCCCCTGTTCAGCATAGCAGGTGAGGCCGCCTGGGCGAGGTACTGGTCATTCTCCCCAGTTGTATCTCCCGACCAAGAGTCTGAAGCTCCGGGACACTGCCCTTGAGGCGGTAGAGGTGGGATCCCTCGCTGAGTCCGAGGGAAAAGCCGAACCTGGAGGGTAAACAGATGATGATGATGATGATGCTGATGATAAATAAAAAATAAATAAATTAAAATAAAAGAATAATATAATATTCGCCACACGGGGAGTCGAACACACGTCCATCGAATTACCAGTCCGAGCTCTTACTATTGCGCGGAGGGCGGACTAACGTAAGTGGCTTATACGGTGCGAGAGCCGCGTCAACATTATTATTTTTTTTATTTTCTATACGCTTGGCCATCTGGAGTTCCCACTTTAGGTACTTTAATTTCTAGCAAAGCCCTGCATGTTGTATAAATTTGAGCGAAATCGGTGGTGACGAGTAGGGAATGCCCCCTTGTAAGTTCGGGCTTACGGAAGATGATGTTATGCAGAAGTTCTCAAACAACATATTATGAGATTATACCCCTCACTCATGGTTGAAAGGTCAAGGTACCCCCCACGAAGAAATCCATAATTGATAGGTTTTAAAACATGAGCACCTGGATAATATAAGGCATTTTATATTGATTATAAACCATTCTTTTAAATACACATCGTAAATAAGACTAGATTGTGAAATAAAATACATTTGTATAACGCATCACAAACAATGAAAGAGTTTGTGTCTGTATCATATAGGAATACAATAACAAAGTAACATAGGATACCCTGCTTGTATGAAAGTTTCACAGAACGCTAGATTATTGTCTGAATATCAAATTAATAAATGGGGATGAAACATTTTCGACCTTAATTCTTGAGTTCAAACTTAGCGAGCCATCAAAATTTCAATGGAATTGGTGTGCTTGCATCGCGTGACGTAGTTTCCTGATGTGCCGTAGTCGTAGATCAGATGAAACATTCAAGCGAAGCGTAGCACCGTATGTAGATAAAAAATTGGCCGAAACTAACGCATTAAAATAATAATAAGAAGAAGACGTACAAGAACTCCACCAATCTGTGCTCAATGTTTGGGATGCCAGGCTCTGCCTGTCACATGTCAGCACTAAGGGGGAGTGATAGAGGAGTAACACCTCTATAAAAACCTTGGTGCTGCTGTCGCTTAAGTGCGGCCAGTATCCAGTATTCGGGAGATAGTCGGTTCGAACCCCACTGTCGGCAGCCCTGAAGATGGTTTTCCGTGGTTTCCCATTTTCACACCAGGAAAATGCTGGGGGTGTATCTTCATTAAGGCCACGGCCGCTTCCATCCCACTCCTAGCCACTTCCTGTCCCATCGTCGCCATAAGACCTATCTGTGTCGGTGCGACATAAAGCAAATAGCAGTCCCATGTAAGGGTCCCTTGCCAGGGTTAAGGCGAAGACCTCAATGGTAGTGAAGAGGGAGAGAGTAGGTCTCGGTACGGCGGAACTGGCGGAAGAGGCATACCATCCTGCAAAATCCACATAGCGTCAGACTCGTAACAAGTGGCAAAGTAGGCGGCTGCACTCAAATCTTCTGGAACTCAAAAATTGAGTCGTACACTAGTGGTAAAACAGCTAATAAAGCTTACACATTGATCAACGTGCACGCCCCCACAAATCAGCAGAACAATACTGACCCTGAAAGTGTGCAAAATTTCCCAAACTCTAGAAGAAACAAACAACAAAATACCAAGGCATCATGTGAAAATCTTATTAGGCAATTTTAACGCAGAGAGAGGTAAGGAAAACAATTCAGAAATAGCACAGGGCCCCATACCAAGCACAAGCGTACCAACTAGAATGGTGAAAAATTAATTGACTTTTGCAGAAACTTCGAACTTAAAATCGTGAGTACCCAATTTCTGAAACCTTCACAAAAATTAGCAACATGGAGATCACCCAGTCTTCGACAGAGTGAATACCAAACTGACCATGCCGCTATTTCAAAGAAAAACACAAAAGATATTCTTAATGTTAGACCTCGCAAAGGAGCCTTTGAACCGAACCATTATCTTCTCCAAATAAAGATGAAATTCCAACCTAAAAGAAGAAAAAAAGGCCCAGTTAAAATTATTAAACCAGATCCAGAGTTATTGAAACTCAACAAAGAAGAAATGTTCATGCAAATTAATCAGGAGAAATCAACAGACTGGCAGGAAACAACAAAGAAAATTCAGGAAGTCATGAAACTAGGACAACACCCTCGCGCCAGGAAACCGCAATTCGCGATCAGGAAATTGACTACCGCATAACTGCATGGAAGATGTTTAGCAGTTACAAGACCGAGGAAAACTGGGAGAACTTTCTTCAGATTCAAAAACATGCCTAAAAAATAATTAGGAATGAAAAACGAGGATATAATAACAACCGACTCCGCGAAAAGCAGCAGGATTTCACCAAAAAATATACAAGATGCTTCTACAAGGCGTTTAGAAAGAAGCTTAAAATCAACAAAACACCAGGAGAAGAATGGGTCATTGCTGAACTTTGGAAACTAAACAATCCTACACTAACGCAGAAACTTCATAATATAATTTTGGACATATGGACGACAGAACGAATACCAGAAGACTGGAAAATGTGCTCTAATTCACCCCTTACACAAAAAGGGTGGTAAGATGGACGTCAGCAATTACAGAGGAATCTCCTTGCTCCTGGTTGCGTACAAAATCCTCTCCAAAGCACTTTTAGACAGGCTAGAACCGCAAGCGAATCCACTCATTGGTTGTCCTTCTCGTCTCCATAGCGGCGAAGAAATAAACGATTCTTTGTATTTAAAAAATTAGGAGACTTTATTTTTGGAATCACCCTCGTATCTGCACTTGATGTGTGTGTTATAAATACAGATGAACACAGTGCGGAGTTTGCTATTATTTCAAAGCTGCGTTAAACAGATATGGACATGAGCTATCGAACGCATGTCCAGAACGTTGACATGAATATTCGGTATCAGGGGTACAGCATACTGATAGAGGATTTCCTTACATCAGTGTCACAAGTTCAGTGACCTGGACACAGTAATCTCTGAACTGAATATTTGCATGGTTATTGGAAACCTATAAGTGAATTTGAATGGCAAATGTGGATATATTAGTGATGACAGTTTAAAATCACTGTTCTGTATGATGATATATATATATATTGTATTTATGGCGGTGGCGTTCTTTATTTTGATTTTTTAAGAGTAGGCGATGGCGGCCTCCCCTCCTTTTTATGTTCCCGTGTTCGTTCGTTCCTGTGGCGGGTGAAAATGTCTTACGAGGGAGGCTGGGCGCGGTGTGCTTATTCTGTCTTTTAGTGTCGGAAGGGTCCGAAGCTGTTCGGCTCGCCCGTTCTATAGCTGATTTTCCCGGTACACCCCATGAGGGTGAGCTGGGGTTTTTGTCTGTGGGTGTAGGTGCAATTGGACGGGCTAGGAATGGGAAGGAAGTGGCCGCGGCTTGCAGAAAGGTACCACGGAGGGAGTTAGCCGTGCGGTTAGGGTCACGCAACTGTGAACTTGCATTCGCAGGATAGTGGGTTCGAAACCCAGTCCTGAAGATAGTTTTCCGTGGTTACCCATTTTCACACCAGGAAAATACGAGGACTGTACCTTAATTGTGGCAACGGGCGCTTCCTTCCCACTCCTAGCCCTTTCTTATCCGATCGTCGTCGTAACTATCTGTGTCGGTGTGACGTTTAAAAGGTACAATCCCGGCATTTGGCCCGGAGTTGAGATTTCAAACCACGGAAAAGCATATCAAGGATGGTCGACGGGGATTTGAACTCTACTGTCTCCTGAGCACAGAGGCGTGCCGCAACGCAGTGAGCTACCCTATCCGGTACTTATTTTAATAATTGTTTAATATCACAGTGATTGGTTTCTGGTCGAGAATGAGCAATGCTTATGATAATTCATTATCATCGAGCTCGATAGCTGCAGTCGCTTAAGTGCGGCCATTATCCAGTATTCGGGAGACAGTGGGTTCGAATCCCACTGTCGTATTTAATTTGATTTTTTAAGTGTAAGCGATGGCGGCCTTCCCTCCTTTTTATGTTCTCGTGTTCTTTCGTTCATTTGACGGGTGAAAATGTCTTACGAGGGAGGCTGAGCGCAGTGTGTTTATTACGTCTTTTAGTGTCGGGAGTGTCCGAAGACACCAATTTGAAAATTTCTGCATGCTTTTTTGACAACTGACAGCAGCCATCTTTAATCAACAGATGCCATACTTATGGCACCAAACCTCATTCTTTGACATGTGGTGGTGGGTACTTTAAATTCCATGTGGTTTTTTGACAGCTGTCACCCACCATCTTTAATCAAGAGAGCACCGTGCTGCTATCTTTACAGCACTGCGGGCAATTTGAAAAGTTCCGTCAGCTGACATCCACCATCTTTAATTAACAGAGCATCGTGCTGCTATCTTTACGGCACTGCGGGCATGGTTTTCCGCGGTTTCCCATTTTCACACCAGGCAAATGCAGGGACTGTACCTTAATTAAGACCACGGCCGCTTCCTTCCCACTCCTAGCACTTTCCTGTCCCATCGTCGACGTAAGACCTACCCGTGTCGGTGCGACGTAAAACTGCTTGTAAAAAATCATTAGCATTATTAAAATAGTCCGCCTCTGTAGTGTAGAGGTTAGTGTGATTAGCTGTCACCCCCGGAGGGCGGGGTTCGATTCCCGGCTCTGCTACGAAATTTAGAAGTGGCACGAGAGATTGAACGGTGTCCAGTCACCCTCGGGAGGTCAGCTGAGTAGAGGGGAGTTCGATTCCCACCTCAGCCATCCTCGAAGTGGTTTTCCGTGATTCCCACTTCTCCTCCAGGTAAATTCCGGCATGGTACTTAACTTAAGGCCATGACCACTTCCTTCCCACTTTCTTGCCTATCACTTCCAATCTTCCCACCCTCTGCTAGTCCCCTGTTCAGGATAGCAGTTGAGGTCACCTGAGCGAGGTATTGGTCCTCCTCCCCTGTTGTATCCCCCGACTACTTTGAGGTGGTAGAGGTGGAATCCCTCGCTGAGTCCGAGGGAAAACCAAACCTGGATGCTAAACGGATTAAGAGAGAAAGAAAAAAGAAAAAATAAATAAAGAAGTAAAGAAAGAAATATTAATGTAATAGTAAAAAAATTAGGCTCCCTGGATGAATGGTCAGCATTGTGATTCTTGGTTCAGGGGGCCTTTGTTTCGATGTCCGGACGGGTGTGAAGTTTCAACCGAGTATAGATAATTCCTCTGGCTCTGTTTGTGTCAGTCTTAATGCAGACCTTCATTTAAATACACCACATCGTACTACCGACTGCTGCAGTTCGGCTCCATGGCTAAATGTTTAGCGTGCTGGCCCTCCGTTCAAGGTGTCCCGGGTTCGATTCTCGGCAGGGTTAGGGATTTTAACCTTGACTGGTTTATTCCGAACGCTCGTAGTCTGGGTATTTGTGCCATATTGTGCCATATTTATCATAAGCAGAGCCCCATCCTCACCGAAGTGCAGGTCGCCTATAAGGTGTCAACTCAAAAGATCTGGACCAGACCTCGCCGCAGGTACATATTATTATTATTATTATTATTATTATTATTATTATTATTATTATTATTATTATTATTATGACAGGGGTAAACATCAGCTAGAGGAAACTGACATTGTGAGTGTGATGATGGGAACGAGGGGTAAAATTCCCAATTTTGCCGCCAATTTTCGGAAACAGTTGTCGCTAATGGTGACAATGTTACGGGAAACCGCGATCATTGCCTTAAAGGGTTCATTAACAATTTTAAAAAAATGTTGCAATTAGGTTACCCTCTCAATTTCTCAAGATTGTATCTATTTCTTCCCTAAAAATGGATGTAAAATTATACTTTGTCACCGAACGAGTTAGCCATGCTGTTAGGGGCGCGCACCCGTGAGATTGCACTGGGGAGATAGTGGATTCGAACCCCACTGTCGGCAGGCCTGAAGATGATTTTCCGTGGTTTCCCCATTTTCACACCAAGCAAATACTGGGGCTGTACCTTAATTAAGGTCACGGCTGCTCCCCTCCATTCCTAGCCTTTCCTGTCCCATCGTCGCCATAAGACGTATCTGTATCGATGCGGCGTAAAGCTAATTGTAAACAAATACATATACTTTGTTCTAAGGTTTTGGCTGCATGAGAGGAAGTATTTCATAATGAAAAACGCAATAAAGAATACCTAAAATAACTCCTGAAGAACAAAATCCCAGCACCTCGCCGTCTCCGAAAACCATAAAAGTAGTCAGGAGAGGTAAAATCAATAATATTATACTTCATACACATTGACTAGCTGTCACCCACGGAGGCCCCGGGTTCGATTCCCGGCCAGGTCAGGGATTTTTACCTGGGTATGAGGCTGGTACGAGGTCCAGCTATCTGACGGTGAGATAGCGACCCCGGTCTAGAAAGCCAGGAATAATGGCCTAGAGGATTCGTCGTGCTGACCACACGACACCTCATAATCTACAGGCCTTTCGGCTGAGCAGCGGTCATTTGGTAGGCCAAGGCCCTTCAAGGGTTTTAGTGCCATGGGGGGGTTCATACACATGGAGTGAGTGGGTATATTGATCAGGATACCCTACAGTTCTTACACGGTGTAAGAACCATTTGGAGTTACACGCATATCTGCAAATACCAGTTAAAATCTAAGCACGTTCATTTAAAATAGGACTGATATGCATTGATCCCAGTTTTACGACAGGATGCCCTTTCTCACGCCAACTCTATGTGGATGGAAGTATCACTGTTGCATTTTTCTGTCATTATTGTTGGTGTGATACCTTGTATGTAAATGAGACTACGAATAAAGGCACCTAGAGAAAATTAATGCACGCCGTTTAACTCCTCGGCTTGGCCTGATGTCAAATTTGAGACTCTCTGAACCGAAGACCATTACGCTTACCATTCAGATAATGAGCCGGACTGAAATAAAATTCATTATTGAAGACAATATTGATTTAAAAAATTGTTTACGTCGAAAAGACACAGATTGGTCTTATGGCGACGATGGGATAGGAAAGGGCTAGGAGTTCGTAGGAAGCATATGTCGCCTTAATTAAGGTACAGCCCAACCATTTTCCGGTTTGAAAATGGGAAACCATGGAAAATAATCTTCGGGACTGCAGAAACTGGGGTTAGAACCAGAGACGTTACAAATGTGATACGGACCCGTCAACCAAAATAGATATTCGAGCCCCTCAAATGAAATATAAAACATATGGATAACTAATATAAACGTACTTACAGGCGGTAGAAATAATGCAATATATTGTATAATATTCTCTATTGTATGATTATTAAAAATAATGTTTAATAGGTTTTATTTCACTGCCTCTGTAGTTCAACGGCTAAGCTGTTGATATACCAACCGTACACCATTTAGCTGTTCGTATTTAAAATTCGTTTCATTTTTTAGCAACTACAGAACTATACTCTGTAACTGATACCGAAGTCTCACTTTTAATAATGTGTTCTACTACAAAACAGAAAAATATACGAAGAAAATTCAATTAAAAACTGTTGAAATAAAATTCGGAAAATATATCAAACCGCACAACTGATAAGCCTGTTATTACCTTCACTCAAAAAGAGCTAGTTCGAAAACGAGTTGAATGATACTACTGCTACAACTTCTTAGCATTATACAGTGAGTTTCTCTCAGTGGTTGGTCGCCTGGCGCCCCTAGTTTATCTGCTTCCCCTTGACTCATCACTCCCCGCTCCGCGGCATAGCAACAAGGGCAGCACTTCGCTCATTTTATCCGTGCATGACTTGACATAACATTTAATATTAAGAAAACAAGAATTAAGGAACTAAGACTTTAAAAATAGTAATTATAAATTAAGTAAATAAGCTCGTGTTATGACACGAGATATTGGAAATGTTCTCCTGCATCCACACATTTCTGGCATCGTCTTAGGAAACTCACACGCGTAAGTTCGTCTTCTGCAACTGAGGCTATTTCTTTCCGGAAATGTTCTTTCAGTTCGTCCAACATTTTCGTAGCCCGCCATGCTGAGCTCTTTGAAACCCAGGCTTCTTGTCCAAGTCGTCTTAGCGATTTTGTAGGCGTATGCTCTAACCTTTCTGCTTTTTATTTACCTTTCCACGTCGTTTCTTATCGAGTAAAGAACCTGTTCCTCTCAATTGTTTACAATTTTCCGCAAGGTCCCTCTACGTGCAGGGCGTACACCTGGAAATTGTGTTACAAATCGCCTAACGGCTTCCCTGCAAGACTCTGTTCTCACATAATTATCGTACATAAATACCCGTGTACACGTGTGAAGGCATTATGAGAATTATACCCTGAAGTAACACTTCACAACTCGAGAACAGTTAAAGCGACAGATCAACACTTAATACACGTTCTAAGCACGGACCTGAACTGCGAAGTGCGGGGATTCCCGTGCTGTCGCTGCGCTGTGTAACGGAAAGTGATGAGTCAACGGGAGGCAGATAAGCTTGGCGTCCTGCCGGCCAACCGATAAGAAAAACTCACTGTACCTTGTTGTCGAATAAATGTGTGATAAAAGTTCAATGTTCATAAAAAGTTGTGCATAATAAGATTTCAGGTGCACTACACATCAAGAAAGTATCATTTTCTAAAGAAATTTTGGTATACATTTTCATTGTTCTAATTATTTTTAATTAGTTTGGTGCGGGGCTTTTGTGAGGAGCGTGTCGAAGTGTTGCGAGAGATGGTAAGGGCAAACATTGTTTACAACTATGCTGTGTTACATTCAACACAATTATAATTACAGCTGCTAGTAGCAACCAAATGAGAATTTCTCTACGTACAGATTGTAAAATAAACTTCTGTTCCTGAAAACGCTGTATCCAAACGGAGGTTGGCGATCTACGTAGCCAGTTCCGATCTTTGCATTTCAGTGAGCCATTACTATGTAAATTTATAGGGATGTCCTTGAGGATCCTGAATTGAGTGGTTTTCCGTTGACTTCTAGATCCTAATGCCGTTGGCCAAAATTTGGTTCCTCCGCCTTTAGGGACAATATCTTGATCCCAGGGCATAGAATGTCCTAACCTATACCTGCTCATCCACTCTCAGGGAGACTGCTGGCACTTGCTATAGGATTCTCCTTATACCGGGAGATATTCGGTCCCTACGCAGTATGCCCGCCCTAAAGATGGCTGACTATTTTGGCTAATTCTACAAAACTCCTTTCACCATTTCCGTACAGAGAGACAACTCTTCTTCTTCTTAAGACGTCGTCTCCAAACGGAGGTAGACGATCCACACGGCCAGCTCTGATCTTGACGTTGCAGCCATGCCATGTGAATTTATTGGAATATCTCTCAGGATCTTTAATGCAGTGGTTTCCCGTTGCCTTCTGCATCCTAATGCCGTTGACCAAACTGGTTCCTCCGCCTTTGGGAACAATTTCTTGTCCCAAGGACAATAGAGTGCCCTTACCCATACCCGCTCATCCACTCTCAAAGAGACTGTTGGCACTTGGTATAGGGGATCTCCTTATACCGGGAGATAATCGGCCCCTTCATTCGTTAGCCGCAGTCGTTGCCCCCTCTCTAGCGCGGGGAGGTGAATGTCAGGATTTCACCGTCATTGAAACAAGGACCAAATGGCATTTCCTTGTATCTCTGGTTCTTTAGAGAGGAGAGAGACATTACGCTACATATAATTGTTATTTTTTGCCAGGAGTCTGCGGGGTGCCTTAAAGGCTCGGCTCCATCTGAACTGCAGGCTCTGCAGGCTCTAACATTACGCCCCTGGTTCGAACCCCTAACCACACGGCCAACTCACTCTGTAATACTGATATTATTCGAAAAACAATTTTAAAATTATTATCCCACTCAGGCACCAAAACCTTTCTTTTGCTACTTTTTAATATCTCACTAACAGATCAACGGTTTTCGGCGACAGAAGGATGGAAAATGACTAGGAATGGAAAAGTAGCGGCAGTAGGTATAGTCGGGTGTGAAAATGGGAAACCACGGAAAACCATATTCAGGGCTGTCGATGGTGGGATTCGAACCCACTATCTGTCGTATGTAAGCTCACAGCTGAATGACCCTAACCGCATGGCCAACTCGTTCAGTGGCACCTAGCAAAGTGCGTGATAGGAAATGAATGCGTGGAGGTTTATCGACTGAGTGTGAAAATATCTGGAGCATTCGTGATGTTCCGTAATCCAATTTCATTTTGCTGTAATTTGGAGCGTAAAGTGTGTAAGGAAGTAAACCAACAAGTACGTTGATTCAAAAAGGGGAATGCATGTCTGAATCTCTCCGCTTGTTAGATGCTGAAGGAGAGAGGAGAAGAGATTTTTAGAAAGCTAAATTAATTATTACTTTAGTGTGACACTGGAACTGAGTTCTTAGGCAGTGTGGCCTTCAACGAGTTTTGCGGATGTGTTGTGTTCTGTTTCTCGCCTCATGCTCTGATAGCTGCAGTCTTCTCACACACACACAGATACTCACGCTTCGTTGATACTACTACTAACAATCACGCGCCATAACGTAGCTATATAAAGTTTTGTCCGTGCAGTTTACTGTATCAGTTGTAAGTCTTCCTTCAACTCCTCACCATGGCTTCCGGAGGACACCCAGCGTACGTGATAGCGCTCCTGGTTGCAGCTCTTTGCCTAACAGCATCTTCAGCTAATCAGGAAAAACAAGGGGGCAGTAACTTCTTGACTGGACTTCAGTTGATGTACAATTCTTACCAGCAATGCGAAGAGCATCCCGATATGGCGGCGTGTCTCAAGCTGAAAGCGATAAGATCTCTAGACAGGGCTCTGCAGAAGGATTCGATCTCTTTGATCGATGGCTTAAACATAGCGAAGAGTCCTGAAGGAAGCAGAGCATTCTTACAGCCGCTCCAGGAAGTGGATGAAAGAAATCTCCCTCGGGACCCAGAAGGCAAACAAGAGAAGTTGGATGAGATGCTTGTGAACCGAGTGGAAAGATTCCTCCAAGGGTACACAGTGCAGTTCAGTGTTCCGCGTTTCCTCACCGAGCAAATAACAGAAGAAGGTAAGACATCTCCAAAATATTAACTTTAAATCAAGCCTTGGAAGTATTGATAATCATACCATGTGGTAGCTCAATGATTTTGTCGTTAGCTTCTCTGTAAATAAACCGCGGTTCGAATACCGCGCAATGCATGTGAGTGCTTGAAATATAACTGCATAATACGGATGTAGCCTTATAACATATCCAGAAAGATTAACAGTAACGTAAAACTTCGTTCTCACGTGACTTCCAGTGCGAAAACTACATATATATATAGTATATCGGGATTCATGCAATTTTCAAGAGCCTCCGTGACTCAGGCGGCAGCGCACCGGCCTCTCATAGCTGGGTTCCGTGGTTCAAATCCCGGTCAGTCCATGTGATATTTGTGCTGGACAAAGCGGAGGCGGGACAGGGTTTCATCTGTCAGTCTTTAATCCTTGCCCCAGAGGACTGCCTATCCTCACCGCTTTCTGGGGACTTCATTTATTTCACTCCTGACCCGATAGAAAGACTGGAAACCGGGTTGTGGATTTCCATTTAAATTTTCATGCAATTTTCAGTCTTTATATCACTGTTAATATTTTACAATTATAATAGCGTCTTACTCACATGATAGTCAAAGAGTGTGCTGAGAACCTAAGAATATCTTCTTCACGGAATTTAATTTCACAGTACCAAATAACGAAGGGCGTAGGAAGCACATAATTGAATTACGAACAGAGTGGTTCTGAAAATAGTAAAACTTTTGACTTGTAACTTCACTTGGAATACTTGTGACCAATTTTACTGTTGCAAGACCCTGGGGAGGCTCTAATTTTCAGTTTATTTATATATCTCCTATTTAATATAACAATGTCACAGTTTGTGAGCTCACAATCTACCTAGGTATATATTTGAAGTTTGACAATATAAAAGTTTTTTAACCATTTGTTTCACGTCACACCGACACAGATAGTTCTTATGGTGACGATGGGATAGGAAAGGCCTAAGAGTGGGAAGGAAACGGCCGCGGCATTAAGGCACAGCTCCAGCATTTTCCTGGTGTGAAGATGGGAAACCGCGGGAAACTATCTTCAGGGCTGCCGACAGTGGAGTTCGAACCCACTATCTCCCGGATGCAAGCTCACAACTGTGCGTCCCTAACCACACGGCCAACTCGGTCGGTATATGTTTTAAATCTATTTCCTGAAGGTTATAACGTACTTGATTATTAATTATTATTGTCAGTTTCTTAAAGCTATCTATTCTTAAACGATTGCCATTTTTAACACCCTGAGATCAAAGTATGGAAGAAAATTACGTATTCCATCAAATATATTTAGAGGAAGGAAATAAAATCCTATCTTATGGTCTCAGCCACCGTATCCGGGGATTTTGATTAGACAATTAAGATGCTGTTTATTAATTTCGACGTTCTGTTACGCTTAATGGATCGAAGTGAAATCGGAAACCTATTGACCTACATATTGAAGAGTTATAATTTTGTCTGGTAAACATGGAATGTGTTACTAGAGATGTTAGCACGCCGACATCATACGACATGGATTTTGTCCGCCCTGATAAACTCGAATAGGACTACCTCAGCTGGGTTTGAGCCAGCGATACTGAGAGGCCGGAGGCCGGCATCTACTGTACCACTGATGCGCAGAGATGCATTAACAGGGTACAGTTGGGAGGATCTTTGGCCTAGCTGGATGTGGATGAGAGAATATGATGACGATTACAGTGACGATATATTTACTAAAATATTCAATGTCATATGGAACTGCCGACCCTGCGGTTTAGCGGTATCATGCCCACATTTTACCCGAAGACCCCGGGTTCGGTTCTGGGCCAGCTCAGGGATTTTTATCTGCATATGAGGGCTGGTTCGAGGTCCGCTAAGCCTACGTGATTACAGCTTGGGAGCCATCTGACGGTGAGATGGCGGTCTAGGTCTAAAAATCAAGAATAACGGTTGAGGGAACTCGTCAAGCTGACAACGCCACACCTCGTACTCTGCAGGACTCCGGGCTGAACAGCGGTCACTTGGAAGGCCAAGGCCCATCACGGTTGTTCTGCCATGGGTTTGTTTGTTTATGATATGAAACTTTCAATCCGGCTCGGACGAGGCGTGTTTGTTTCCTCCTCAGGAAATCAAATTTAGAAGCTAGACTTCCATTTTCGAGGACGCAGATGGTCCTTGAGGTCAATCACCTTATATAAAAATAAGCACAAATGTAATGGTTGGGAATAGAATGAACCACTTTTTAGTGTCAAGATTTCTTTTTTTAAGCTGGCTTTACGTCGCATCGACACAGATATGTCTTATGGCGACGATGGGATAGGAAAGGGCTAGGAGTGGGAAGGAAGCGGCCGTGGCCTTAAACAAGGTACAGCCCCATCATTTTCCTGCTGTGAAGGTCAAGATTTTTGGTAGTAGAAGTTCTTACTTTCATATCTTAGACCAAATTCGAAATATTCCTTAAACCATGTTTGTTACACTGAATAAGTTAATCATATTATCTGAGCATAACAACATACCACACTACCAACCACCATAGAAATACGCAATAATGATTACATACCTCCATATGGGGTTGCCGTAAGGAAGGGCATCCGGCAGTAAACAGGGCTAAATCCACATGTGCGACACAGTTCGCACCCGCGACCCCACAAGTGTGGAAAAAAGCGATAGCAAAAGAAGATATTATTCTGAGCATAGAAGACCGTAAGCTTCATGTATCTAGGATCACGCCTACGGACTGATGGTAGGATATGTGATGAAGTGCGAAATAGGATAAAGGCAGCATGGATGAAATGGGAGAAGTCACAGGCGTACTCTACGAGTGCCGCTTCATCTGAAGTTAAAAATATATCGTGTGGTAGTACGCCCTGTTGCTTTACACGGTTTTAAATGTCGACCAGTTGACAAAGCTACGGATCATCAATTATACAAACATAGAAATGCGTACGCTCCGTTGTTCGATCGGCATCATACTCCTGCATCATGTCAAAAACGGCACCGTTCACCATTGCACCTATAACTGAGAAGGCACGGGAGAAACGTCTCCAATGGTGTGCTCACGTCCTGCGTGCTACACTGGGAACAGTTGCTAGTTTTCCCCACTCCTTTGAAATTAATGGGCAACGTCAAAGCGGACGTCCAAATGCTGATATGAAAACTCTCAGATAAGGACCTCACGTTGACCAAGATCGTGCCAAATGGAGCGCCAAAATTAAAATAGCGGATCCTGTATCAGCGGGAAAATGCTAGCAAGGAAAAGAAGAAGAAAAGATTATTCTGAGCATAATGCTTGATGCTACAATAGGATCACATGACATTATTTACCTAATTATCTGGTAAATTGTTCATGAACTGATTCGATATTTCCATAATGCAAGTCAGAAAATAAAACTCCTTACAACTATACTCCAAAACTAAGGTACCTAGATCATTGAAGCGTGTATACCAGGCTGTAAACAGTACCTCTGTTCGGGGCACAGAGTATTGGTGACGTAACGAATCCTACCTGGAGTCCTACGGTGGCAGTGGAATAAAGACTAAGTAAATGTTTTAGGAAATAACTGCAGTCAGTGATTAGACGGGGTACGAGAAGCGTTTACCCCGTAAGTATCTTCCAACATCTAGGAACAATTTTCTCAATCGTTCCCTGAATATTCTCAGTGTTAGCCCTTCAAGCTAGTAATTTTTGGATCAGTTTGACAGTAATAATAATAAAGTAAAAAAGTAAACTCGTGTCCACATCCCTAGATGGTGCAGCTCTTTTCAGGCACACTCCTAATGGAGGTGAGTTGCATGTACTATTTCTCCCACACACCAGCCCTCCTGCCATTCTTAAGTCTGTGGTAGTACTGGGAATCGAACACGGGCCCCCGAGGACGCCAGCTAAAAGCACTAACAATTACGCTACGGAGATGGGCAATAATAATAATAATAATAATAATAATAATAATAATAATAATAATAATAATAATAATAATAATAATAATAATAATGTAACGAGACGGTCTTCGATGGTCCAAGCGAATAAATAAATAAATAAATAAATAAATAAATAAATAAATAAATAAATAAATAAATAAATAAATAATAACAACCAAATTCAAATTTATAATTATTTGGCCTGAATTATTGTGTTACAAAAAGTCTTATTTGACACAAATTGGGAATTTCAACGTTCCGGTTCACTCGCCAGATTGCACAGAAGCCCAAACTCAGCGATCTAATGGCTAAGTTTTAGTTAATTCTGTGAGGTAAACACCAAATGTGCCACCAGAGATATTCTTATTGCTAACATCGTATGACATGAATAGAACAGACTTTTCTCCGCGCTTCAAAAGTCCAAATACCTGTACCGTGTTCTAACTTGGTATTTGGATTCTGATACTCTGCCACTGATGCACAGAGAGAGCACGGAAGTAGGCCTCATTAATCATTAGCTTAGAGAGAAATTATAGGAATTAGTTTTAAAAATGCTTCCGATATAGGAATTTTTGAGTCCTTGGCTAACTGTCAATGGTCAGGTCTTTGGAGAAGGAGGTTACGGCTTCAGTTGCCGCCAAGTCGTGCAATTTTAACCACGTTTCTTTAATTATTGTCACTCAGGGGCTGGTGTGTGCATTCAAATCCTAACATTTTTTGCAACTCACATATTACACTTCACTTCGTTAAATGGGATTTTCTCACCACTGCCTTCATTGGAGGATCCGTCTAACAAGGGCTGTACTAGATTGTAATAGACATACGAAATTTTTATTTATTTTTGTGTTCAATATTATCTAATTACCAAAACTGTGCCTAATGTGATGGTATAAGTAGTAGAGTCATTAAGTTCGTTGACTAGCCGTCTAGTGTTGCTGTGGTGCACTGCAGCGGAGAGTTTGCACTACAGGATGTTTCTGTGTCAGTACTTTGCTAGTCCTAGCAAGAAGCAGTTGCATGCTCACAAGTATAAGCAGAACTACGGTCTCTGATGTGGAGGGTACTTGAATGTCAGCGGCGGAACTGGAGAATGTCGTAGTTTGATCAACGGGCAAATTTCAAGTTCTTCCAAAAATGAGGAATCCGCTAGCGAAACGTTTGAGATGATCAAATTGAAATCGTCTGGATCACCACGAGGGGAAGAACACGCAAAAAGGCAGGTCAAATGACTATGTGATCCTTGAACCATTAGAGCCAGTTCACGAACATTCTGACTGAAGTGCGTACATAGGTGTAGACTGTGTTGCCGACATTGTAAGCGCCTGTCCAAGAAGTTATTGTCTGTATTACACATGTGTACGCCGCATTGCCTTCACTGCAGGCGCATGTCCACGAACTTATTGACTGTAGTAGTAATATTGTTAGTGAACTTTCATGTATCAACAATAAGCACTTATATCAGTAGCACTTATGTTAAATGTAAAATCAGAAACGCGAACACCAAAATATTAAATTATACCATGACTTTTTTTTTCTGAGTAATTACACGTAACTAGTAGATATCACTCGATAAGCTGCGCTGATGTGCATTTTAAGCATTTCAAAATCTGTGCTAATTCAAGGTCTCCATTCGGAATTTACGACAAGGTTTAGCTTATAATCAGTAAGCCACATTAACAAATATTTGTGCAGCGCATTAGGAAGAATGCGTCGTATAATTTTAAAGCTCTACTGGGAGTACCGCAAGTTATGGACTTTAATTAGAGCACCGCTTCTGTCTCACTTAAAGTGACCCTACTGGATGTAACCAGCCCACTTTATTCAGACAGAAATCTGTATGGCTAAGTCTCTCTCATAAAATCTCAGCTAAAACCACTTTATCTGGAAACGTGACATTTTGTGAGAGTTTGTAAGCAAGAGAGAGGAGATTTTCGGGAATGTGGACCATAAAGGACTAATATAAGGACTAGTTGTCTTTTGAATAATACCCATAAGTCATGGTTGAAGATTCGGAATACAAGTAGCCTACATTATAATTTGCTTTACGTTGTACCGACAAAGATAGGTCTAATGGCAACGAAGGGATAGGAAAAGGATATGAGTGGGAAGGAAGTTCCCGTGGCCTTAAGGTACAGCACCAGAAGTTTCCTGGTGTGAAAATAGGAAACCATGGAAAACCATCCTCAGGACTGCCGTCAGTGGGGTTCGAACCCGAATACAAGTTCTTTTTTACATAGAGTGATTTAAAAGATCCCGCAAAAACAGAAATAGCCCATAGGGAGGTCGAAACACAACGACTTTCCAACAAGAAATATATAAGCCCAGTTTCTTAAACTCCATGTTATATTTTACTCAAGAAATATTAGCTAACAATAATTGTTATTATTTTAACACTTCGGTTAAACGTCCGCAGTTTTATGAACACATTTCTAACATTTGTTACGATACAATTGTTGAAGACGAATTAATATGTTTCCGTGAGATTTCTGAACGCGTTTGGCAGTCAGAGTCCTTTGTTTCTTTACAAACAGTGCTCAGAGCGGTTTATTGGAATTGTATTTTTTTACACATGGTTGACATTATTATAGGTTATGATGAGCGGAGACCGCTAAGAGGTAAGAATGTTCATTAAGAGGCAACAAAGGCGTTATTGTAATGAATAACAGATAAATGTTATTATAGATTTAATTTGGAAATATGCAAGTGTGCTTGAAAAAAAAAACCCGTACAGTTACAATAAATCCCAACATTCAAGGTATTCATATGTGAGCGCAGTCTAAGGCTTCTAAAACACCTAGAAAATGTAATAATTTATATAAGGGAAGTCGTGTAATGCCTTGCCAATGCTGAAATGGCAGAACTCTACACATTATTGTCTTGCACTCATGAAGGTGCAATTAACATTCGTTGAAGAAACTGGGCCAGTCTAGGATGAAATTCTACGTAGGGAAGCCAAGGAATATTTGGATCGACATAATGGACTACATAATGCCTACAACGACATGTAAATCGTCTGAAGCATAATATTTAAGAAATATAAGCAACTGCTGCACTGGAGACACTGATACGTTTTAATCTGTTAACTCTAACCTATTTTAATTTTCGTCTAGTAACCCTGCTCATTATGGCTTTGTTAATTAGGTCTTTGTAGGAAACGTACTTCTGACAACTCTAAACAGTTGTTTACTTTTAGCATGTGTCATCCTTTGCCTTCTTCGGTTTATAGATAGTCTTCATACAGTAGAAAAGCTTCTTCTACCTGTCAGCATTTTGAAATGTTAACAGCTGTGAAAAGATTTAGCATAGAGCTGGTGTCATGTTAATTTAACACAAGCATTAACAATTTGTTAGTGTTAACAATTCTTAATGAGACGGGCATTTTTTAAAATTGTGTGTTAAGTCTGCTTAAGAGCAGTGTTAACAATTAACGTTCGTTGAAGAAACTGGGCCAGTCTCGGATGAAATTCTACGTAGGGCAAGCCAAGGAATAGTTGGAACGACATAATGGACAATTTATTTTATAGTTAAACTATTTGCGAATGCCGTTGTACGAAGTGAAAAATACGGTTCATACGGTTAAATTTATGTAATTATAAGCTTAAGTGTAGCATAGCCTGTCTCTGTGTAGACAAAGGAAAGCAAAGTGGCTATGGTCCATATTTCTAAACAAACTTCAGAACCAACGAACTCCGTTCATAATAATTTATTTATTTAGTTCATTTATTTATTAATGAACATAACAGGCTTTCCACCAAATTACCTTTATTTTTTTCTAGTGGTTTAACTTCGCACTAACACATTGGCGGATTTTGGCGACTTAACGATGAGAAAGGCCTAGGAATGGGAAGGTAGTGGCCTCAATTAAGGTATAACCTCAGCATTTTCCTGGTGTGTAAATGGATAACCACGGAAAACCACCTTCAGGGCGGCCGATGGTGGTATTCGAACCCGCCATATCCCGATTGTAAAGTCACAGCTGTGCAACACTAACCACATCACAAACTTGCTCGGGTGCCATTTTTTAAAACCATAGCCCAGTTGGATTCATACAAATCCCTTACCAGCCAGACCAAACGTGAAATAAATCCTAGTTAAAGTCTAACTTATTGATCAATCGATTCTCATCCTTTAAACCATCTGATTACTTTCAACTTTGGATGCTAGTAAAGACACAGAATTGTACATAGTCAAGCGTCTTGTAAAATGTAACAAACTCGGCTAAATACCTCGCCTAGATTTGCATTCCTGTACCAGCGTTGTGGGAAATTACGGTAACAATTTATCTCCTCTAAACCGCATAACAGCACACCACTATCCAGATGGCTCATATCTTGGTGTGATGTCTACAAGGGCTATAGAGATCGAGTTAAGTTAATATAATTTACTAGGCAGAAGGTAGTTAGAACTCGTGGACAATCTTGTTAGCCTGGAGAGTTGGCGGAACCGATAGTAGGAAGCTACACGCCGGTAGTTGGCAATGAATACCTTCAATAGCAAGGTATCTTTCAAAGCGTCCACCTCAAATTGGCCCGAAGCCCAAGTTGGGCAGTCGACCGTGCCCTTCTATGTGTACCACAGAGAAGTTGAAGAAGACAACGCATTAAAGCTGGAATAGTGAAATTTTCATGCGCAGCTAAGCATCTCTACTGCCGTGTTTACTATGGCCATAAATACATAGAATATGCTCACCGTTATTAACATAGAGTTGTGCAATCTGTCTCGAAAGTGTCTACACGTATACGTTATACATATTCAGTTTCAATAAATGCCAATGTCTTTCGAAAGAACTAAATTAGCATGTTTAAAATACTATTTAAAATTCATCTAAAATGTCGATATGAACGAAAAATCCTCAGCCTGATTCCAGTAATTAGACTGCGTCAGGAATAGAATGAATGAAAGCCCCGCCTAGCGGTGAAGATAGGAAATGTGCCGGTTGCCGAAGCCTGTCGCACTCCTCTGGGGCAATGATTAATGACCGGCAGATGAAATGAAATTATATTGGAGAGTGTCGCTGGAATGAATGATGAAAGGGAAAATCGGAGTACCAGGAGAAAACATTGTTCCAACTCCGCTTTGTCCAATACTAACTTCATATGGAGTGACCGAGATTTGAACCACGGACTCGAGCGTGAAAGGCCAGTGCACTGCCACCTGAGTCACGAAGGCTCGTCGATATGCATATTTAATTTAAATATGGCCTTTGATGAGTATTGGCGCAACCCACACGAAAAGTGTACCTTGAATTGCAATCTAATCAAATATGAGATTCAGAAAGGGTTAACGAAAGAAATATGCGAAAGAAATATGAAGGGACTGTGAAGACTAGAGACAGTGCCTACAGCCGACAAAGAGCTCTGAATAACACAATTACGAAGGAGAAAGTAACTGCTGTCTATATGTCTGTTTGTTTATTTGTTACCTCGTAACGGGAAGTCGAGTGATTCGATTTACATGACTTTTCTTTTAATTTAAAATTTAGGCGACATCTTTTGTTAGTCAGGAGAGAAAAGTTGGGGAAGGTTAAAACTCAAATTCGCCCATGTTGACGTAGGACTGGACAGAGCTCGTATTAAACGTCTAGACGCTAAGAACAAACCTGAGAAGTCTCAAAACTTACGTTTTGAGGCCCTATTTCTTTCACCTATGAAGTATGGCGCAGTTATGATAGCGGAAAGGAGGGAACTGTGCCATCATGGGTTCTCCGTCTGTTGGCCCTTGTGAATGCTCACCGGCCCTCCCTAGCTTTCACACTCTATTTGCTTCAGCATGTTGTTCGCATGTACAACTTTTACAATAATTGCAGTAATATACATGATTCATATTTCATCATGGAGTTTGCCAGGCTATACTGCGTTATTTATTAACAATTGCTTCCCACTGGTTTACGGTAACTGGAATTTGAGAATTACATGATCGCTTTTGGGACATCCTTAGCTAAAAACGATTTTCGAGGTAGAGAAATATGAGTAACATAACATGATTCATTTTAAAGATACTTTTCATAGAAGTTGTGAATAGCATTGCAAGGAATTGTGCCAGGTTTCAAAGAAAATTAATACTATTTTGTGTTATTTATCTAAATTCCTTGTTTAAGAATATATATATCACATGTTCTTCCCTTAGATAGGTCTCTACACAGCCGTTCTCCATGCAATCCTGTCTGCAGCCTCCTCTTAGTTTCTTCGTAATTTCCTGCTATTTTGACACTGTCCACCATCTGGTACCTTATTCCATTTACCGTTACTTCTAGAGTATCCATCAGTAAACACTCTCTTTATAGTCAGTGCTCAAGCCTGTTCCTCTTCCTTGTACGAATGGTTTGTAATAACTTCTTTTTTACTCCAACTCTCTCCAATTCCAGGTCGTTCCGTACTATTCCCACCCAGGATATCCTTTCAATTCTTCTCCATAACCACATCTCAAATGCCTCTAGTCTCTTTTCATCTAATCCTTAGTGTCCAGGTCTCTGCTTCATATAGCGCCACATTCCAAACATAACATTTCGCCAGCCTCTTCCTTGACCTCAAGTCCAAGCGTCCACATAGGGGTCTCTTCTTTCATTTGCTTAAGAAAGTGGAAGATATTTCCCAGGACTCTTTGAAGAAAGATATAGAGGAAGTTAAGGGGCTTCCTGGCCTAGACGGTAAAGGCGTGTTCGGTTCACCCGGAAAGACATGGGTTCGATTCCTCGTCAGGAAGACGAAACATTTAAGTAACGAGGTTTCCACTTCCGGAGGTGCACATGGCCCTACGCTAAAAATGAGTACCAGATTAATTCCTGGGGCAAAGGAGGACGGGCGTACAGCTAACCCACTACTTTACCCCACCAAGTGCCGAGGTAACGGATAGTGGAAGCCTTTACCTTCCACCCTTCCAAGGGCCTTCCTTTAGCTTTGCTCTTTCTTTATAGAAGAAGTTAGACTTTAGTTTCATATTTATAGTTCTCCATGTGAAGTTTAAGCAGGACAAAGAAGAGACGGAGTTGATTTCCTTCAGAATTTTCCATTTCACTGGCTTGTCTTTCACTGTTAGGCCCTTGATTTCAATCTCTCTTATTCATAAGTATAGATTAGCTTGGGCCACGCCTAACTGGAGCTTTCATGATTTAATACGAAGAAAATCACAAGAATCAGATGTGAACCAAATCATATTATGCAAAACATTATCTGATTTTTGTTATTGTTGTTGTTGTGTAAGATGCCTAGTCTCTTTGAGAATTACAAATATAGTATCACCTTGCTAAAATCGTTACAGTTTTGTTGTTTGAATGATATGTTTATATTTGGTATACGTGAAAAAGCTGATTTTTTTGGCCCCTTCTTCAGTACCGGACTCATATCTATTGACCATTAAAGGGTTAGGTATCTTTATCATTGCGACTAATCGTGATGTGTGTAGCGTGTTATTTCAGTGTTGGTGAAAGTTTCTAGGCTAGTGGACGTTGCACTGTTTGATTTGTGTAAAATACTTCGAGTTCATAGTTGATATGCAGTATAAGCACCAGTAGAGATTTAGTACGTAGCTCTCTTATCAACTTTTTGTGCCGTGATAAGTTACATGGATGAAAGTAATGAGTCATAATTCAGGTTGATGACAGGTTGAAAGCAGATAATTACACTCGTGTTCTGATATACGTTATATTATAAAGTAGGATAATGGCGGCACTATCCCAAACATGAAAGCAATCATTGTGAGCGGAAATTGTTACATGTAGTACATATAAGAGAAAATTTCACTCTACTGTCAACACTCACAGCTGAATATGAGTTCGTTCAGCAAAGTTTTTATATAGTGATGTAATAATAATACAGTATAATAATGATACAAATAATGATTATAATAATACAGTAATAATCTACGGGTCCAAATCAAACCAAACACCATGGCACTACAGCCCTTGAAGGGCCTTGGCCTACCAAGCGACCGCTGTTCAGCCCGAAGGCCTGCAGATTATGAGGTATCGTGTGGTCAGCACGACGAATCTTTCGGCCGTTATCTTCGCTTTCTAGACCGGGGCCGCTATCTCACCATCAGATAGCTTCTCAATTCTAATCACGCAGACTGAGTGGATCTCGAACCAGTCCTCAGGTCCAGGTAAAAATCCCTGACCTGGCCTGGAATCGAACCCGGGGCCTCCGGCTAAGAGGCAGGCACGTTACCTCAACACCATGGGGCCGGCAATCTACAGGTCAATCAGAGAAAAATAAGACGCGCAGAAATTCAAATACCTACAGTAGACGAGTAGATGGAACCTAATATTTCTGAGAAAGAGGCATTCAAATCACGAATCAACAAGATGGAAATGGCCTACCACCTCACCAAAGATATCTATAACAAATGGTCAATATCTTTCAAATCCAAGCTTAGGTATTACTGTACAGTAATTCAACCTGAATCTTACGTAGCAGAATGCCTCTCAATGTATAAGAAAGGTCTGTCAGAACAACTGCCGGCCCCGCGGTGTAGGGGCAGCGTACCTGCCTCTTACTCGGTGGTCCCCGGGTTCGATTTCCGGCCAGGTCAGGGATTTTTCCCTGGGCCTGAGGGCTGGTTCGAGGTCCACTCAGTCTACGTGATTACAATTCAGGAGCTATCTGGGGGTGAGATGGCGGACTCGGTCTAGAGAGCCAAGAGTAACGTCCGTGAGGATTTGTCGTTCTGACCACACGACACCTCGTAATCTGCAGGCTGAGCAGCGGTCGCTTGGTAGGCCAAGGTCCTTCGGGGATTTTGCGCCATGTTTTTTTCGTCAGAACAACTAGAAGCCAAAGAAAGGAATATTCTAAGGACGATCTTGGGGCCATTAAAGGAAAATGGAGAATATAGGATAAAGCACAATCATGAAGTATATCAGCATATGGATAAAATAACAGACATAATTAGGAAAGGGATTTCTTTCTGTGGTCACCTAACACGAATGAGACCAAGAAGACTGTACACTCGAATCTCTGCCTACTTGCTGAATAAGAAAACTAAAGGTATCTGGTTCACGAAGGTCAAAAGTGATTTACAAGAATTGGGGATCTTACGTAATGACATCTTGCAACGTGACCCTTTAAAGAAGAAACTTGAAGGTCTACAGAGGTTTCGAACAAAACCTAACATGAAGCCAGGAAAGACGTGGGTCGAAGGACGGGAGGAAGCTCACCGAAGAAGGATGCGGGAGTGTTGAGCGAATCTTAAAACTCAAGACAGAAAACGGTTGACATAGCGTGGCCCATAGCTGGCCGAAAGGAAATAAGAAGAACAGTAATAATAATAATAATTTTCTGTGGCTATTACAGCCTAGCGAACCCATTATAAGGCAAGCCTGGCGTGCAGCATCTGTCGTGGGAAGGAGACAGTGTGCTATTCCAGTGTAGGGACGTGTAGTATGTGCATTAGGAATGTTGGGGACAGAACAAACACTTAGCCACAGAAATGAATAATAGGCCGCTTCAATAAGAACAATCGGTCGCGAACCGTACCTGGAACCCCGAGTTCCGTAGATTAGGCTGATTACCATTCTGCCAAGAAATCAGACGATGCACAGTGGTCTGCTACTAAATGAGGAATTTTGGTATTTATCTGTATATTTTACAAAACTTAATTAGAGGATTTTACTATTATTAAGAATGTAATACATTTTTCACCAAGGAAGGGTATTTAGTACTTCATTTCACTACCCGTAGCGTTGATAAAGGATTTTAGCACTATATTCGTGGTGCCTTTAACAGCCAGTATCTTAACATCCTCATATCTCATACCTCTGTTATTTATTACTTAGTATAATACCCAATAGTCCGCCTCTGTGGTGTAGTGGTTAGCGTGATTAGCTGCCACCCCCGGAGGTCCGGGTTCGATTCCCGGCTCTGCCACGAAAATTTGAAAAGTGGTACGAGGGCTGGAACGGGGTCCACTCAGCCTCGGGAGGTCAACTGAGTAGAGGTGAGTTCGATTCCCACCTCAGCCATCCTCGAAGTGGTTTTCCGTGGTTTGCCACTTCTCCTAACTTAAGGCCACGGCCGCTTCCTTCTCTCTTCCTTGTCTATCCCTTCCAATCTTCCCATCGCTCCACAAGGCCCCTGTTCAACATAGCAGGTGAGGCCGCCTGGGCGAGGTACTGGTCATTCTCCCCAGTTTCATCCCCCGACCAAGAGTCTGAAGCTCCAGGACACTGCCCTTGAGGCGGTAGAGGTGGGATCCCTCGCTGAGTCCGAGGGAACAGCCGAACCTGGAGGGTAAACAGATGATGATGATGATGATGATGATGATACTACCCAATAGAAGACTATATCAAAAATTATAGACCTAATATATAGTTGATTTGTTAGTTAAAGTAAAAGGACCATTAAAAGTGAACTAGTTTTCGCAAAAGTCATGAAATAGTATATAGGAGTCATTATTGCGATAAGCTGACTCTACAAACCGTCGTAGTGAACAAATATAGTGACAAGTTAATACTAAACAATTTCTGATTCAGTGGCAGATCACTGTAGTAGTCACCTATTCAATACAAAGTATCTTTCACCGTCTCCTTTAAGCTTATTCTTTTGCACTCTCTATGCTTTGCACATAAAATGAAATATGTTTAGCTCAGTAGGTTAATGCTTGCTTTCAACTCGCATGGTCCACATTCCAATAATATTGGAATGGAATTTACATCTTAGGAATCATATGGCATCACGAAGGATACCAGTCAGAACCTGAAAAGAGCCTATGCACCCCATAAATACCTTGGATTAGACGAAGAAATTTTTAATTTGTACAAAACTCATCCAGGAGATTGTAGTACTCTGACTACTACTACTAATATAAGTAAATTCATGGAGCGATAGGTTAAGCTTCCAGCTATGCGTAAAGTTAGTACTAAGTGGGAGAGAATGGCCAGCTCTATGCCCAGGAATGAACCTATTACTGATTTCAGCTGCAGGCTTAATAAACCACAGGGCGATGTGTTTTTCTGGAATTGAAAGTCTCATTTCTGAACATATGGACTTGAAATAATAATAGTTATAATAAATAATAATAATAATGTTATTTGCTTTACGTCCCACTAACTACTCTTTTACGGTTTTCGGAGACGCCGAGGTGCCGGAATTTAGCCCCGCAGGAGTTCTTTTACGTACCGGTAAATCTACCGACACGAGGCTGACGTATTTGAGCACCTTCAAATACCACCGGACTGAGACAGGATCGAACCTGCCAAGTTAGGGTCAGAAGGCCAGCGCCTTAACCGTCTGAGCCACTCAGCCCGGCAGTTATAATAATTATTAACAATATAGTTTTAATAATAAAGATTGCCAGAACCTTCGTTTAGGAGAAAGTATGAAGTGAGTGCGAATAATCTGTTTATTATTCTTAATCCACATCTGCCCGCTGTATCAATTTTAGAAATTTGACATTACCGTTTGAAATTTTATTAGATATGTTTGCATCGCAGAACATTTCACTATTATTCTAAAATTCATCAAATTAATTTAATGAATTCAATTCAATTATTTCGAATTGTGTAACATTTTTCTCAAATTTTTCGATACATCCTTCCATCATAGGTACGAAACTAGATGTATGTATGCTTTTACGCCCCAGAATTGTGTACGTAACAGGTCAATTTCAGAAAAATTTAAGTTTTGTGAAGACCTTCTTTCTCTTGCTAAAGAATAAATCATAACTATTTTACAGTAATAATTCCGAAGAAGAGCCTCCGTGGCTCAGACGGCAGCGCGTCGGCCTCTCACCACTGGATACCGTGGTTCAAATCCCGGTCACTCCATGTGAGATTTGTGCTGGACAAAGCGGAGGCGGGACAGGTTTTTCTCCGGGTACTCCGGTTTTCCCTGTCATCTTTCATTCCAGCAACACTCTCCATTCCCATTTCAGAGCATCTATCAGTCATTAATAAATCACTTTGGGAGTGGCGACCCCATCGTACTAATAGCCTATATCTGCTTCATTCATTACCCCCCTGACCTGGTCAATGACTGTAAAACAGGCTGTAGGTTTTCATTTTCAATTCCGAAAAGAATTTTCATTTACTGATGAAATGGTACCCTCATTCGTTACCTGATTTTCACGAAGTCTGATGTTTTTCTCGGCAGTGAACAAGGCAAATAGGGGATGTTAAACGAGAAAATAACGCTCCCTTAACTAATACAAGGAGAAAATGGAGGAAGACTTTGAAAAGAACGATGAAGGGCATAGAAATTCAACACACTTCCTAGTCCAAGCTAACTGGATACCATCGGGGTCGAAAGATAACAAGAGTTTACTTAAGAAGGAAGAATAGCAAAGATGAATACGAGGAGCCTGGGACAGGAAAGGGGAACAATGCCAGACTCAGCTAAGCTACTCCACGCTTTCCAGTTGAGAAACTCGGGGAGTAAGTTTTCTAGGATAATCGTTTTTTTTCTAGTGGCTTTTACGTCGCACCCACACAGACAGGTCTTATGGCGACGATGGGATAGGAAAGGCCTAGGAGTGGGAAGGAAGTGTCGTGGCCTTAATGAAGGTACAGCCCCAGCATTTACCTGGTGCGAAAATGGGAAACCACGGAAAACCATCTTCAGGGCTGCCGGCAGTGGGATTCAAACGCACTATCTCCCGCATGCAAGCTCACGCCGCGCGCACCTAACCGCACGGTCAACTCGCCCTGTAGGATAATCTAAGCGATTGTGGTATCCGTAGTCTACTGTTGTCAGTATTTCTGATTTATTGACACTACTTAATTTTCATCCTTACATTTTTTACTCCATTTCTTAATTTAATAACACAGTCGGGCACCGATATCGTACCAGCGGTACTGAGAATCGCTATGCTAACCTCTAGACCAGTAGTATTCCAAGTATGGTACGCGAACCACTAGGGGCACATTTATTGTAGCTTCTAATTGTCTGCAGTGAGCAGTTCAGGAAACAGTAGCCTGCTCATTTTCAATAAAATTTTGTTTTGATTTAGTTTTTTCTACTACTACTACACGGAGACCCCTTTCCGAGCTATTCATTCTAAAATATGTATCAATTTGTACCTCCCATTGACAGGATATGTAAAAAAAAATTGCTTATGCTGCATTGTTATTTTTTAAACTTTTCTATTTCGAAATCCAATCATTCGCTTCAATTTTTTCACTAGCAGTATGTATAGTACAATCATAATTGTTGCATTAATAATCAATTTTGGGCTTCATCAGTAACATTTACTCCAAATGAGTTACGAGGTTTCCTTTGGCTAGCGACGATACAGTATATTTCTTTATTGTTATTATTGGGCAGTCCGACTCATTGGCTGAATGGTCAGCGTTGAGGCCTTCGGTTCAGAGGGTCCCGGGTTCGATTGCCAGCCGGGTCGGGGATTTTAATCGCCTCTGATTAATTCTTCTCCCGAGGACTTTGCTCTTCATATTCACACAAGACACTACAGTACCAACCACGACAGAAACACGCAATAGTGATTACATCCCTCCATACCGGGTTGGAGTCAAGAAGGGCATCGGGCCGTGAAACAGGGCCAAATCCACACGCGTGTGACACAGTTCTCACCCGCGACTCCACAGGTGTGGGAAAAGCGGTAGGAAAAAGAAGAAGATTGTTATTATTGGGCAGTAGGGTGATGTAGCGGCTTACCTGCTTGCGTATCATCCCGGCGAGCGTGGTTCGATTCCTGGTGTTGCTGGGGTGGGATTTTCAGTTGAAAATCCCGTGGTATCAGGAAGGGCATGCGACCTTAAATACCCGGCCAAACTTTTTCATGCCTCACTGCTTGCAGGGACCCTGGGCAAGCGGGATAAGCTGCGGAATATGATGATGACGGCGATTGTAGTTAATATTATTTGGCATTCACCATCAATCCTTGTATAATCGCAACATACTGATACTTCGGTGGGTACGAAGGCAAAACAATTGGATTTTGAGGGAACCATCGTGACGGACTATAAAAGAATATATTTCGGTAATCAGTTAAGTGGTGCTGCCAGTCTATTGAAGTAGAGCTATCAGGAGGCAAGCTGGTTACGACTGGATTTTACGAATGCAGGTCAATATGAACCCAATTCTCGAGCTGATGTTTATTGGTCGAGCAACGGGGAGTCAGACGACTTACTTACTGATGACTTCTGACGAAGGACGAGATGAAATTCCTTTTCCAATAATTGGAATCAAACCTCTGGTCTTGAGTCTAGGAAATAAGAAGCTTATAAGCAACACGAAAGCGACTCAGTCTAAGTATTCCCTGAAATTGCATACATTTCACAATACACAGGGTGTACTTGAAGTAAATGGCCCGTGGCGTGGGAGTATCTGCGTGGCCTAAGTTCGATTCCTGGCTGGCCCAAGGATTTAAAATCTGGATTCAGGCTGGAACGAGCATCACTCAGCGTCGTGTAACCTAACGAGGAGCTATCTGATCTGAGAGGTAGTGGATCCGGTTATATTAGACAAGTAATACGGCTGAGGATTTGTAACTCTGGACACGTGACTCTCCGATATCTGCAGGCTCTGGATAGGTAATATTCGTGTTAGCACACGTAGGCTCTTAATAGCTGCCGCGGGGGATCATTGGCAGACTGGATGACTTATGACCTCAGGTTCGCGGGTTCGATCCCGGCTGAAGTAACTGATGGCCAAAAAGCCTTGGCATTCCATGTTGTTGTTTGCACATCCATGCTGGTGCACCCACTGTCATCCGACAAAATTAAACTCAACCATAACATCCGTTTCACTACAACGTTGCTAGATAGCAGCACAATCACAATGTCGAAATTGGTAGGCACACCCAGATGGCACAGCTTCACAAACCCTGCGCTACGGTAGCTGAGAGGGTGTTGGTTATCATTGATTTATAATAACTGGGTAACTATCCTCTAGTAACACTAATCAACCGAGCGAGTTGGCCGTGCGGTTAGGTTCGCGCAGCTGTGAGCTTCCATTCGGGAGACAGTGGGTTACAATCCACTATCGGCAGCCTTGAAAATGGTTTACACAAGGCAAAGGCTGGGACTATACCTTAATTAAGGCCACGGTCGATTCATTCCCATTTCTAGCCCTTTGCTATCCCATCATCACCATAGAATCTATCTGTGACGACGCGACGTAAAGCAAATTGAAAAAAAAAAACATCAGTGGCAGGAAAAGAATAGAGTCTCTACCTTTTAAAGGGATGGGGAAATCGAAGTCCAAAAGAAAAAAAGAAACAAGGAAGATTGGACAGGACAGAGTTTAATCTCACTGAGTGGGAGCAAAACCAGACTCGACTGAGGTCTTGTGGTTGCCTCGTGTATCTCGTCTGTGCTTATTAATCATCATCCTACTACTACCAACTACAAGTTTCTTTACGAGCTGCTTGATGTCATATTAACTGGGTTTGTGGTGATACTGCGTTACGAAAGGGTTAGTAAGGTAGCAGCTGTGGCCTTAGTGTGAATCGAAAGACTGCCAATATGAGGGTTCGAACCAATCGTCACCCAAGTACAAGTTTACAGCAAGATGACCCGTGCCACGCAACGAACTTATTCAATCAACTAAGGTATGAATTAACTTCTTTTTCTTCTTTATCTCAGCCTTTCTCACGTCCCGTAGGGTCAGCGTTGCTTTGGTGGAAACTTCTCTTCCATAAATATATATCCAATGCTCCTTCCCTCTACCGGGTGAGTTGGCCGTGCGGTTAAGGGCGCGGAGCTGTGTGCTTCCATTCCGGAGATAGTGGATTCGAACTCTACTGTCGGCGGTGCTGAAGATGGTTTTCGGTGGTTTCCCAATTTCACACCAGGAAAATGCTGGAGCTGTACTATAATAAAGGCCACGGCCGCTTCATTCCCACTCCTAAGCCTTTCCCATCCCGTCGTTGCCATAAGACCTACCTGTGTCGGTGCAACGTAAAGCAAATTAAAAAAAAAAAACCTTCTTTCCTCTTTCAAGATGGATCTCTTTCTGCCTTGCCTTTCCATCTCATTTCTGGTCTTCCTCTCTTCCTTGACCCTTCAATTTCAAGATTTCGAACTCTTTTCCTCACGCTGCCCTCCCCTCTTCTCTGCACATGTCCATACCTTCTTAGCCTACTTTCTTGAAACTTCTTTGCTATGGGTCCCAATTTCACTGATCCTATGATATAAGAATTCCTTATTCTATCCTTTCTTTTAATTCCACTCATTCACCTTAACATTCTCATTTCTTCTGCTTCCTTATTTCTTTCTTGGGTTTTTGTGACCGGTCAAATTCCTGCATTATAAAGCATCGCAGGTCTCACCACAGATTCGTAGAGCTTTTCTTTCATCCTGCAGCTGATCTCCTTAACACACAGCACTTCACTCAGTTTCTTCTAGGTCATCCATCCATTATTTACGCCTTGCTGTATCTCAGCCTCCAGTCCTTCATCACTATGTACGGATGAACTTAAAAAATTTAACCTTTTGAGGTTCAAAAGTTTAAAAATTGGAAATAAAAATAGTTTGATATTTTGAAAAGTTTTAATACTCTTTAAAGATGACAAAATAATTAGTGTTAAAATCCAACAATTAACGTAGCAATATTTTCATGTGATAGTTTGCAGTAATATTAGTCGCACCACTGGAAAGGAACACAGCACAAAACATAACGTATAATGGTCACAGCTGACTGACAAAGAAAAATAAACCTTAGCTGTCAAAGATAGCATTACGCATGGAACGTCTATAGTACTGTAGGTACTCATAAGTATCATTTACATGCCAAAGAATAAAAGAAAATAGGTATTGAAAATGAAAACCTACAACCTGTTTTCCAGTCATTGACCGGGTCAGGGATGTAATGAATGAAACATATATAGGCTGTTATTACAATGGGGTCGCCACTCCCAAGGTGATTTATTAATGAGTGATACATGCTATGAAATGATAATGGAGAGTGTTGCTGGAATGAAATACGACAGGGAAAACCGGAGTTCCCGGAGAAAAACCTGTCCCGCCTCCGCTTTGTCCAGCACAAATCTCACATGGAGTGACCGGGATTTGAACCACGGTATCCAGCGGTGAGAGGCCGACGCGCTGCCGTCTGAGCCACGGAGGCTCAAAATGGGTATTACGTAGCAATATGTTAAAATTTTAATATAAAACAGTTACAATTTGATGGCTATTTTCAACCAAAATAAAACGAAACATAGATTCCTGGAAAGTAGATGCGTTTTTCAGAAGCGCGTGAGAAATCAGTGCATTTTTCTAGTGGAACCATCTAAAGGTTTATGTACTGAAGAGTGCTATTAGGACTCAGCGTTATTGTTCCATTATTGTGTGGTTCTACACAAGGCTAAAATTTAGACGCTACTTAAAAGTACCACCAAGACACAAAAGGTTAAACTTCCTGACCAATGATAGTTTTTCTTCTTAAAGATATGAAGTCTGATGCCAATTAAAGTTTTAGCAAGAATTTTAAGCATATCTCTTCCGGTAAAACTGATAGAATATTGCCTCATTTGAAGCCCAACCCTGGTTTTCCGTGGTTTCCCCATTTTCACACCAGGCAAATGCTGGGAGTCACCTTAATTAAGGCCACGGTCGCTTCCTTGCAACTTCTAGGCCTTTCCTATCCCATCGTCTCCATAAGACCTATCTGTGTCTAACCGTCATGAAGGAAATTATAAGAAAAATATCATAATCACACGAACTCACCTTAATTGAATATGGTCGATGCCCCAATACCTTTAATCACCATTCACGGCATTAACAGTGTGGTGCTGTGCATTGCCATTAAGGTTGGTGAGTATCCTTCACAAAAGCCTGAGTGCGGGACAAAGGCGACATTCCAAAGAAGGGCAATAGTACGTTGTATCGACTTCATGCCACAGTATATTTAAGCATGACCTCGTGTATGTTATACACCACTTTGAACATCAGCTTGAAGAGGGTGCACTTTCAATAATTGAGGCGAACCTGTTTGCCTCCATTCGATTTGGTGTAGGATATTATAATTATAATTAATCTTAAAATAATAGCCTCCATGCCCTCCTCTTCCTCCTCGTCCTCATCCTCCTTCTCCTCGTTATCCTCTTCCTCCTTCACAACCACCACCAACAACAATTCCTCTGATTGGCGAGCGATTATGAACTCTTCAAAAAATGAAAGAACCCCCATCACAGGAAACACAACGATACAAGAGAAGCCATTATTCGCATGGCAAGGTAATCACTGCAGGACAATGGCGGAGATGGACGCACTGACAGTGTACTCTTTTAATATTCGTGGTAGGTGAAACACATAAAGCAATCTATTATAACTGGTGTTCCCTGTATCAGTACAGCCAGTAGCAACATATTTCGTTACTACCATGACTTTTTATATAACATACATTATGTAAGATAGTTTAATTGTAGGACAGGTGCTCGGCTTCATGATTAATTAAATGTTTACCGTACTGGTCTTTGGTTCAAGGATTACTGGGTTCGATTCTCGGGTGGTTTGAAGATTTTAACGTCAATATTAATTAATTCCTATGGACGCGACTGTACGGCGTCAACTAGAAAGGCCTACACCAGATCTCTTCAGAGGCCACACGCTATTAACATTTTTGCAAAATGTATCAAAACATCACAAGAAAAAGCAACATACTCGTATGATTGTATACAATGTCTTATACATACATTACCATCGTCAATGTAATGAATTGTGTGGGAGTGGTACCAGTTTGTTTGCTCAGTTGGAAGTGATGCAGGCAACATTGTAACAAGTAATGCAACACATTCATGTATCTCACATCACTCAACTAGGGATTTGCCACGTTCGCCTGTAGCATACAAATCTAGCTTACAATATCTCCTCCTCGGAAATCTGCGATGTATATTACAGACCTGCATCTACTTTAAGGCCCGTATTCACCAACGTCAGTTACTTTTGCTGTTATTTTAGATTTACAAAACTCGGATAATGGCATTATCATTATCTCACTTCTGTATGCACTACAGATTTTATTATCTCGGTTTACCAAAACTAAGTTTTCGTTTCAATCTGAATTTGAACCTTAAATTTTTCATATTGACACATGGAAAACAAATGATTACGTGCTGCCGCCACTCTTGAAATGTTAACAAGTTTTAGATTCCATTCGGCGTTTGCAAATAATTTATCGCAAATTATCGCCGCCATTGACCAGAATCGAAGAAAGAGGTCTAATACTGTATGACTTTCGAAGGGAATGAATTGCTATTCAGTTTGGTGTCAGAAAGCATTAACATAACACACATTTTTATTACAATTTGTTTTATGTCGTACCGACACAGATAGGTCTTATGGCGACGATGGAACAGGAAAGGGCCAGGAATGGGAAGGAAGCAGCCGTGGCCTTAATTAAGGTAGAGTGCCAGCATTTTTCTGGTGTAAAAATGGTAAACCACGGAAAACCATCTTCAGGGATGCCGACAGTGGGATTCGAAGCCACTATCTCCCGAATACCGGATACTGGCCGCACTTAAGCGACTGCAGCTATCGAGCTCGGTATAATAGAGAATAAGAGAAATTAAATCGCACATATAATATATTTCAATAAAAAATTAAAGGCAGTTTCCTTAATTCTTCATTAAAAATTCATCCAGTCGTGAACCGTATCAGATGTAAGCTATAATCGAAAATTCATTCAGTCTACCTATGTATTGGGAAGTCCAGTTTATGTTCGTTCATGGATAACACAGACAGTGTCGAAACTTTAAGTAATTGAATACTCTTGGTCATATTCCTCGTCGCTGTGATTTTTTATTTTGGTTAAATATTCCAGCCGTCTACGAGTTGCCATCATGGAAGCCACTATCTCCCGAATACTGGATACTGGCCGCACTTAAGCGACTGCAGCTATCGAGCTCGGTATAGCAGAATAAGAGAACAAATTAAATCGATTTCCTGTTTATCGGACAACCTTTTCCGGTTAAATTTTGAACAGAGATAATACCCGTTACCCGGGAAATATCCCGGTTGTTGATGAGTACAAATGTAACTGTTATCTCGGTTTTCTTGTATTTAAACCAAGATAAAAGCTTTAACTCGCGTTGGTGAATACGGCGTAAGGAGTAGAATAATCTTCGACCATATCCTCCATGTAATTATAAGGACGGGTATTTCTATGTAATTACATATTTGTTTTTTCCATTAAATACAGTCAAAATGTTGTCATATCTTTACGTATTCGGATATATGGAGTGATTTAAAACATAATTCATTTTCCATATTTCTCCATATTTACCGCTTCAGTAATGTTTCTACATATTTGAGGAAAACTCTCATATAATTACATAAGTTTTATTTTTAAAATATTTTATATTTTATGGTTTAAATTTATTCTTTCCAAAATATAACTTAAGATTAATTTTACTAGCACTATCAATTCAAAGCTGGATTCTGGTTCAATACTTCAATGAAATATGGAAATAAATTTCTGCTCTATGCATATATTTTACCCCCTTCCAGGCTTTGGCCTTGTCACTCAACCCACTGTGACCCCTATCAAAATAGATTAAACTCTTGTTCTGTAACTTTAATTTAAATTCTTATTTTTGTGGTTTTCATGTTTAGGCAGCAAAAATTCAAATGAACTCTTTTTATAGCACTGCCATGCCAAAACGTTGTAAGTACCAAAAGGGTGCGAAGCACGTTTGCTTGTGTTAATGGGTTGTAATTGCCTCGTTTTACAACATACAAAAAGCTGTTGTAGATAGTGCTTCTCCAAGTGAGTGGAAAGATAAGCTCAGTAGTGTTGCAAGCCATAACGTTATATGTTCCATAGTACAACTGTAACATGTTTTGCCATTGTGTTGTTCTAGCTCCACGTTTTGGATACTGAAGTTAAGCTTTTTATATGTAGTGCTGAAAAACTATTAGTCATGGATAATGATACAGGTTATTGTGAGAAACTTGTTAGCCAAAATAATACATATTAGTTAATGAAGGACAGTCCGAAGTCGCGCAAGGAACCTAATAGGGGAGTGCTACTAAGAAGCTTGTAACAGCAAAGAAAATGAGTATCGTTTAGTATTTCTGAAACAACAATATTTGTTCCACTTATTTCAGGATTAATATTCTACTTTTAATTGCTCTTATAAACAACGAGAAAACAGAAGTATTCGAAGTTTTCGTTAATAATTAGATTTAGCATTATTTTTAGTTAGTTATGCAAATAAACATGGAGCTTACAACGTTTTGACTAGAACTGGACAATGGACTTAAACCGTTTTAGATGAAAAGTTAAAAGTAAATATGACATAAGTCTACGTTTGATTAACTCAGTGTAGGAATTCAGCTTGTTATTATTGCTGTATTGAAAATAAAGGTGAAGGAGTGATTTTTTAATGTTCTACATTTCGTGCTTAGTTGAAAACAATGTTTTGTTTCTCCTGAAGGTCGTAAAAGTTGGCACTTAAACGTCTTGGCCTTGCCGTCTTTAAGTATTAAAATTTCATATAATATGCATAATTATTCTTTACATTTTATTCTCTTCCTTTTATAATGTTTCACTCCATATTTTGAAATATTTTAGCCCATACGTTGGATCAGATTTACTTCCTTGCCCGATTAAAAGATGATTCTACATCAAAAGAATTGTTTACCAACATTTTCTCCAAAAACTGACTTATGTCGTTTCATAAATAATCGATTCACTCATGTCGGCGGATGCGTAGTGGGTCTTGGCCCTCAGGTGGCTACAGCTGGTCCGTGATCTGACAGCTCTGCGCTCCGATCGGCCAACCGAGCATGATTCTACCTTGGTTCTACGTATCTGTATTCGGGAGACGAAGAGGGGCTTGTCCCCACCGTCGGCTGTCCTGGAAATTATTCTCCGCGGTTTTTCATTCTCCTGAACTAAGGCGAATGCCGGGATAGTTCCTAGTATATGTCACGACCACCAAACCTCTCAGCGTCTCCGCACATCTCCGATACAAATCTGGCCTGAGAGACGGCGTCACGGTCTAGGAGGCCCACCTCCCCCTTCAGGGGAGAAACGAAAAAAAACATTTAGTAGTAGTAGCAATCGATGTCCGCCTCTGTAGTGTAGTGGTTAGTGTGACTAGCTGCCACCCGCGGAGGTGCGGGTTCGATTCCCGGCTCTGCCACGAAATTTGAAAAGTGGTATGAGGGCTGGAACGGGGTCCACTCAGCCTCGGGAGGTCAACTGAGTAGAGGTGGGTTCGATTCACACCTCACCCATCCTGGAAGTGGTTTTCAACTCCAGGCAAATGCCGGGATGGTACCTAACTTAAGGCCATGGCCACTTCCTTCCCTCTTCCTTGTCTATCCCTTCCAATCTTCCCATCGTCCCGCAAGGCCCCTGTTCAGTATAGCAGGTGAGGCCGCCTGGGCGAGGTACTGGTCATCCTTCCCAGTTGTACCCCTCGACCCAGAGTCTGAAGCTCCAGGACACTGCCCTTGAGGCGGTAGAGGAAGGATCCCTCGCTGAGTCCGAGGGAAAAACCGACCCTTGAGAAGAAGAAGAAGAAGAAGCAGCAGCAATCGATATATTCTCGACAAGTTTTAACATCAATGTTATTAACTATTACACTCGGCTGTTGGAGGCGTGATTAGTAAACCTCCACTCAAAACCCTAAATGAGCTAGGATGGCTCCAGTGTTCCTAAAGTGACCACAAAAGTTTGGATAAACTGAAGAAAGATAATTAGCCCTAGATCAAGAGGATAAATATTTTATTCGACAATAAAGACGACTGGTAGTAGAGTGACATTTTATTGCTTTTTGTGTGCTGTAATTTCAAGGATTGAGTTTTATGCGTTGACAATTAAGTTAGTGTCACACGCTCTCATAAATTACATATTACGACAGATAGCGGAGAGAAACGCTGCTCCTGGTTGATGAAGGTAGTTGTATCTATTGCTTCATGTTTACATTGAGTGTAAGATTTGCTGAATTACCTCCAGGAAGGAAAGTAAGCAAGCAGAAAATATAATTACCGAGCGAGCTGACCGTGTGGTTAGGGTCGCGCAGCCATGAGCTTGCACTCAGAAGATGGTGGGTTTGAACCCCACTGTCGGCAGCCCTAAATATGGTTCTCCGTGGTTTCCCATTTTCACAACAGGCAAAAAATTATAAAATTAGAAGTCATTACAGGTGCTTCTAAGAATGAGGTAATTTATCTACCTGGGATTGGTTTGGTATCTGCTGACAGTAACCTGCATTTCAAATTCAAACGGAGGCAATCCACGTCACGTCTTCCTTTCGCAATGACCATGAACAATGCACATGGTCAAAAATTTAACAAAACATATATTTACCTATCTCGGTGCGTTTTTCTTAGCCATGGTCAGTTATATGTGGCATTTAGTAGACTTAGAGCTGCTAGGGATGTCAAAATTAAAATTACAATTGCACCAGTCCGCTCTGTGATGTAGTGGTTTTTGTGATTTACTGTTACCAGGGTTCGATTCCCGGATCTTCCACAAAATTTGAAAAATTGTACGAGGACTAGAATGGGGTCCTCAGGAGGTCAACTGAATAGAGCGGGTTCGATACCCACCTCAGCCATCCCCGAAGTGGTTTCCTGTGGTTTTCCGCTTCTTATTCCATGTAAATGCCGGGATGGTACCTAACTTGAGGCCTGGTCGTTTTCCACTCCTAGCCCTTTCCCATCCCATCGTCGTGTCGGTGCAACGTAAAGCAAATAGGAAAACAATATATATATATATCAATTATAGGAGAGTCAAATGCAATCATGTACTGTGAACTGTAGCCTACTTTATTAAAGTGATTCATGACTGTTTTAAAATCGTCTTCTGGAGTTCAGTATAATTTCTTTTACTTACTCATGCTATTGCTGCGACAGGCCACTAGTTTATATATAAATACATAATGAGTGGTGAAACGAATTAGACACATTTTGATACATTGTAAAGAGTATGTTTCAAAGACGTCGAATTATCCCTCGGCGCGAGTTATTCTGTGAATTTTTTTTCTCATTCGAGCCTGATTTCCAGTTGAATTCTCTCCTCTTCGAAAGTCAACAGAACAATCGATCTCGTCAACTCAACATTCCCTTCTTTTATTTCATTATTATTTGCTAACAAAGTGTTGTTCTCTAATCCACGGCTCCGTTTTTATCGATATCTGATTATGGAGTCGTAATAATACTGGCCCGGAAAATATTCATAAGAATGACGCAGAATTGACCCTTGTTAATGAACAGGAGAATTTCCCATCACAGGAAATGCTGGAAACCGTGATTTCGATGCACCAATCGTTTGCTGTCACATGTCTGCGCATGCGCATATCCCTCATGCTCTGTCCCGAGTACGTCACTGTGTCATTACGTGTGAGCGAGAGAAAGTAGCAGACGTGTTTTGTGACCAGTTGAATGTAACATAAGATGGTGCTCACGATAAAACAGCGCATGTTCAATATCGAGTGTTATGTGAAGCACGATTCGCGGAAAACCTGTGCGGAACTGTTTGCGCAAGTGTTTAAGATTGAAAAGTCTGCAATGCGAAACTTAGTGGGAAAATGTCGTGAAACGGACTTTGTAGCGAAGACAATCCGTGACAATCCGAAAAGATTTAAAACACTTGAAAACGTTGCTCCAGTGCAGGAAAGCCTGGAACGAAGTGCGACGAAATCTCAAAGCCATTTATCTGTGCAAGTGGGAATTAAGAGAACGTCGTGTCGACACATTAACAAAAAGGATCTGCATCTGTATCCTTACAAATTTACTGTTGTGCATGCGTTAAGGCGTCCAGACGAATATTCGGGTGTTGAGTTCTGGCGGAGAATTCTTAGTGAAGTGGAGTCAGGATTTATGGGTCCTCAGTTTTTCATTTATTTAGATTAGGACATTTCCAGTATCTTCTGTGATGTTCAGTAACAAGATTCAATCCCATGTCAGTCCTATTGTAAATAATTTTCGAGCCTGTTTTATTTTGCCCACCTGGTGTATCATCTTTGTTGAAGGAACAAATTGAGCCTGCCGCTGTTGTTGAGGCTGATCATAGACACAGTCACAGAGATACAAAGCATATTTAGTCTCTATCGATTAATAACATCGACTCGGGGCATAGGCCTAACTCAAAAGAAGAAAGACAAATTACTGCCGACAGATGTACTGCAGAAGCGATCGTAGATGTGCATGCATATACTGCTAATAATAAGAGTTGGTGTCTGACAGGTAAGGTTAGAGGGAGGAGCACTGCACGTGCCATTTCACGATGTTGCCACATTCCAGCATTCCTTCCTACATACTCTTACCCCTCGCTTCCGGCTCACTTGTTCCCTCCTTTATTCTGACCGCTGTGATCTGTTGTAGACTACCTGGCCAGGCAGTGTCGTCCCATTTGCGATCACTTTTATGCAAACAATCAGGTTCCTATCAGTGACAGTGACAGGTTTGGCAACTCCCAGTAAGACGAGCTACCCTGAAGTGTTATCTCCATGACAACCGCAGTCGCCCCACCCTCGTTTCCATGGCAACCACACAGCCACTCCCTTTATCCCGCCTCGGCAGGCAGTAAACGGACCTCCCTCTAAGAAATGTCAGACGCCAATTCTTATTATTAGCAGTATAGTAACTGAAGCAAAGGTCTATGAAACGTACCGTCCCTAATAATTAAAAGGTCTGTGAAGTGACGCAGTATTGAATAATTAGTGAAACATTACCATAAAATGCCAGTGTTTTTGATTACATTTTAAATGTTAAACGTGACAAAGTTGAGGGGAGAAATACTGACCCGCAGCACATTTATCACTTAAAACGAAAATTCCTTGATATACACTACGTAGTGTCCAAATGTTAAGCATAAGTTACGAGTAAGCAGGGCAACAGGAAATAGGCCGCAAATCGCACGACATACGCACCTACCAATCTTACGTGTTCACTCTGTATAGAAAAGGGGTGTTCCCTGCTTTGACTGGCGGCGTAATCGCAAGGTAAACACAGCCGGTGCCTGCGCCCCATATTCCCTCAGTTGTGTGCGGAGTGTAGTCTTGTGGTGAACGTGACAACATCATGGCACAACGACGCCATTTGGACCCCGTTTTGCAGGATAGAATACTCGGCCGCCTGGAAGCTGGCCAGACACAGACCAAAGTCGCCGTATCCTTGAATGTGCCAAGAAATGTCATTTCCAGACTTTGGAGACGATTTCGAGACACAGAAGATGTTAGTCGTAGGCCAATACCAGGTCGACCAAGGGTAACCACCCCACAGCAGGACCGATATTTCGCCTTAACCACCCAACGAAATCGGAGTGCACCTCCAAGACAATTGTCGGCGGAGCTTGCAGCCGTCTCAGCGGTTGCCGTTTCCCGGCAAACTGTGTACCGGAGGCTCAGAAAAGCAGGACTGTTTGCCCGACGTCCAACAGTGTGTGCCCCGCTCACTCCAGCACAGCGACGGGCTCGTTTACTGTGGATCCGTCAACATCGAAGCTGGACCATGAATGAATGAAGACATGCGCTCTTCACAGATGAATCACGTTTCAGTTTGCAGAACGATTCCCGTCGCACATTAATCTGGAGAGAACCGGATAGCCGATACAACCACAGGAACATCGTGTAACGGAACCAGTATGGTGGTTGTGGCGTCATGGTGTGAAGCGGCATCATGTTGAATGGCCGTACGGACCTGCACATCTTCATGGGTGGTCCGAGGAACACTGTTAACGCTCGGAGATACAGGGATAAGGTACTGAGACCACATGCTCTACTCTTCAGAGGTGCGGTTGGTCCAGACTTCCTCTTAATGGACGATAATGCCCGACCGCACCGCGCTGCTCTGGTGGATGAAGACATGGTGGGGAAGACATTCATCGCATGCACTGGCTAGCGATGTCTGAGGATCTGAATCCTGTAGAACATGCCTGGGATTCACTGGGGAGGCGAAATGCATTCCGTCAGCCTCCACCAAGGACCCTCCAAGACTTTCACATTCACCTTTCGGAGGAATGGGATCGACTGCCACAAGAGCTCTTGGACCATCTGGTAGAGAGCATGCCACGTCGCTGCGAAGCATATGTGGCCGTTGGGGGTAACCATACACCCTATTAACAGCATATTGTGTTGTGGAAGACATTGCCAAGTTTTGTTAGTTGTTGTCAAAGGTGTACCGTAGTTATCAGAACCTTTCTGTTACTGTTTCTTTTGGACAAGTTATGTGACATATGGTATGTGAGGCAGCTTCCGTTTGTTCAGTAATCTGTCTGACATCCCTATCAGGCGGTATGACCTTGTTTAGTAATTATGCTTAACTTTTGGACACTAGTGTAGTTCGTGCAATGCTTAGATGGTAGAACCTTTCTGGTCAGAGTTCTTCGAGGAAGAATTCAAATGGGCTTTGCGAGGCGGAGTTACTAAATCTGCACGTGGCTTATGATCGGTTTGAGAGCGAGAATAGAAGAAGTAAACTTCACCAGAACCTCTCTTTTGATAGGCTCGGCCTATAGCAAGCACGTTACGATGGCATAAGCTGAAACCCACGGTGTGTTAGTGTTAGATGCTCGTTTCTCGGCATGGTTATCAAGTCTGACCAAGACAAGTGCAGATTAAGCAACGCCACCTCGTAAAACCCACCTTGATTCACTCGTGAAGAGATCTGAGTGGCTAACGTCTGCAGGTGATAAAATGGCAATGGCGCCAGATATGGACGTAATTTTTTTCAAATTACTTATTAGTACTACCAACGCTCTAACGTTCGGTTCAGGTTATTTTCACGTTGTTTTCCACCACCCTGTACATCTTAATGCCCTTATCCTTTTCCTTATTTCACTGAGACAGGAATTTGTTCGAGAACTTGAAAATGAAATTATTTGCCAACTTGTGATTACTTGGGAGCATAACATTTTATATTCGAAGTCTCAAGTTTACTATGCGCTTACTGTTGGATTGTCTGAATTTTCTCGGGGTTTTACTCCTATAAGTAAAAAAACTGATACATTTAGTGTTTTTATGTTAAGAAGTTAGTATCTCATCCCAGGGAATAACAAGGTAAGTCAAAAAGTTAAAGTTCTCAGCGGAAGATTTTGTTTTGTTTTTAAATCATACGAAATCACCAATTCACCAAATGTTGTCAAACCATTCTGCATTTTATGAAAGAGCTTTTTAAATAACGATTTTGGTATGATTTTGTTTAATTCGAAAAGTTAATGAGCTACCTGCTTTGGATCTTGAATTAAAGTGACTTCTCCTATACTGACCAGGCAATATTATGTGATGTGGACCAGTCATATCCAAAGTGGTGTAAGTAACACTTGTGTATTGTTAGCTAGTAAGATTTAACAACTCTCTATAATGAAGGCAGCTGCATAAATTCACTACCAATAATGCATTTACAAGATAATAATAATAATAATAATAATAATAATAATGATAATAATAATAATAATAATCGTATGGCCTCAGCTACCATGTGCAAACATTTCGATTCGACGCCGTCTGGTTGCCTGCTCGTCCATTTCGACGTTCCGTTTTACTCTAGGTCCACTAGATGGGAGACCGAGTAAACAGAAACTCTCTTGGGCGTCTCTGGCTGAGATTTAATGAATTTTGTCGGGTAAATGCCAAATGTGTCACCACAGATCTTTTACATCCCGACATCGTACGACATGGGGTGTAGAATGGACTTTCTTCCACCCTTCAAAAATCCGACTACCTCTGCCGGGTTTGAACCCGCTATCTTGGAAATCGGACGCCGACACTCTACTACTGATCCACAGATGCAGCTAAAACTCGTGTCCTCATCCCGGGGTGGTTCATCTCCTTTCAGTTCCCTCCCCCCCCCCCCCTGAATGGAGGTAAGCTGCATGTACACGCACGCACACTGATGGTGTCCCGATCAACACTGCCCCACCCCAGTACTGAAAAGGAGGGAAAGGGAGTGAACAGGTAGGGCTGAATACACAGTGTGTGTATTCCGGCATTATACTGTAACATTGTAATAAGATGGCTCCTATCCTATCACAGGTGAATCGAGGACGTATTATTGGCATGTGGGAGGCTCACATGGTTCCCCAAGCACTAGCACAAGCAATACCATGCAGGACAGTTTGGCGACGGATAGAAATATGGCAAGAACGAGGTGAAGAAGGATTGGTAGACCCGATATAACGCAGCTACAAAATATTCCTAACTAGTGTAAAATACTTTTCGGTTAAAAACCTCCTTTACCTCTTAATAATGTAATTATCAGAGTAGTTACTTCTTAATTTTTTAATGTTAAAATGCTATTTGTTCGGGGCGTTCACCTATATAGTTCTTTTGCCCCTACTTGAACAATATATGAACCTGCATGTAATTGGAACTGCGAAAGTGTTGAGTGTTGAATGTGAGAAATGTTAAGGACGACACAAACACGCAGTCCCCAGGCCAGGGATATAATCATTTACAATTAAAACTCCATGACCCGACCGGGAATCGAACCCGGGGCGGCCGGACGCGTTGCCCCGTACACCGCGGGGTCGGACGAGTAGGTAACCTAATGCTGTACTTCAATACATCCGCCACTGTGCCCATGTCGATCACAAGGAAGTCTTGTAGCGGGCTGTCTGCATGCAGTCCATGCAGCAATGCGTTAAGCGAGAAAGTGAGTCATTGTGCCTTCGACACTACCCCCTTCACTCCCTTCCCCCATGTGTTGTACTGGATTGGCCTTCAACACTACCCCTTCACTCTCCACCCTTCTTTTCAGTACTGGAGTGGGGCAGTATTGATTGTTTATGTCCGGACACCATTAATGTGCACGTCTGTACCATTTCAACCACATACCAGCCATCCTGCCATTCTTAAATTCCTGGCACTACTGGGAATCGAACCCGAACCCCAGACGACGGCAGATAATAACATTAACCGTTGCGCTATGGAGGCCTCTGTGGATCAGTGATAGAGTGACGGCCTCCGGATCCCAAGGGTTCAAACCCGGCAGAGGTAGTCAGATTTTTGAAGGGCGGAAAAAAAGTCATTCGACACTCCATGTCGTACGATGTCGGCATGTAAAATATCTCTGGTGACACATTTGATATTTACCAGACAAAATTCATTAAAACTCAGCCATAGACGCCCAAGAGAGTTTCTGTTTACTCGGTCTGCCATCTAGTAGGCCTAGAGTAAAATGGGACGTCGAAATTGACGAGCAGACAGCCAGATAGCGTCCAATTGAAATGTATGCACACGGTAGCTGAGGCAATACGAATATTTTTGTTATTATTATTATTATTATTATTATTATTATTATTATTATTATTATTATTATTATTATTATTATTATTATTATTATTTACAAGATAATAATGCTCATGTCCACAATAACCACAGAAAATTACACATAAGACAAACTGACTTATCTGTTAGAAGCCACTTTTGTTAATAATATTTAGAATATTAACAAGGTAACTCAACTTATCTCGTCCTTACCAGTGACTGTTTAGTGTTATTGAATAATATATAAGTAAAATTAGGGTATTTATTCAGTAGTCTATTAAGACGAAATGACTTACCTTGTTAGTGTCAAAAATTGAACAAAAATTTAAAACCGAAGAAAAGTGACATCCTTTTCCCCCCGGGATTTTGTTTAATCCAAAATATAAATGAGCTACCTTCTTTGGATCTTGAATTAAAGTGACTTCTTTTATACTGACCAGGCATTATTTTATGATGTGGACCAGTCATATCCAAAGTGGTGTAAGTCGCATTTATGTATTGCTAGCTAGTAAGATTTAATCGTTATCTTTAATAAAGACGGCTGGCTAATGTCTTAAATAAATGTTCTTTTATTTACAGGAAGAGGCAAGAAAAAGTACCATGGGGTAGGGTTGCTCGCTATCGTGCTGAAAGGCTGGTTCGTCGCCCTGGCTTACAAGGGACTGGCTTTGCTGGCAGCTAAGGCACTCATGGTAGCGAAGATTGCCCTGGTACTTGCCGGAGTAGCAGCCCTGAGCAAGCTGGGTGAACACGAAGGGAAGACCACGGTAGAGATCGTGAAGCACCCACATATCACGCACGATTACTCGCACTCCACCGGACATATCGGTGGGGAGCACTACGAAACCAGCGGCGGTGGTGGTGGCCACGGATGGGGAAGAAGTTTTGATCCCGCAATGTCGGCTTCGTACATGGCGTACAATGGACAGCTGAAAAAGGGTGAAGGGCAGGTGGAGTCTGTTCCATTGTAAACATCAACGCAGTGTGTGTGTGTACAAGACAGGAGACAAGTGGGAACATTTTCTAACAAAAGCAAAGGGTGGAATGAATGGAGATTATTCCACATGACAAAAGCGACGACGTTCTTCTCCTTCGACTCATAAACACAGAGAGGAACGCTAAATTAACATTTCACTAATCCACAGTTACGACAAGGTTATTTAGTACAAATGATAATATTAACATCCAGTACTACAGTTGCTATTTATTAATAGTATTTGTAGGATACATTTAGAAATGAAAAAAACCCTCAAATTCTTGAACTGTAAAGGTGATATAATCGGTACGAAATAGTAGGAAGACTTAGAGACACTAAACTTAAAACAGTGAACAGTGACCTGAATTTGACGTACAGGACAATATTTTCCGTGAAACGCTCACATGTCCTTTACTTATTTATTTATTTATTTATTTATTTATTTATTTATTTATTTATTATGACAATTTTGGTATTTATTATTCTTTTATAAGTATACGAAAGGCTATATAATAATTAATTAATGATGAAAACCATCCATATTAGGCTCGAAAAGTTTCGACAACTGAAAGTACAGTATATTCCCAGACGCTGTGCATCGGTTAGTAGGATGAGGGTAGACTGTTCAATTGTGTAAATAATTTACAATCGGATGTAGAATAAATCACATATAGAAGAAAAAGAGGAACAATTGTTACGAGTCAAAGATACAGGATCCACTGCTGGGATAATGGATACTGTGACGGCTTCCGGTCGGAATGATCAGGGGCTGTTTTCCTATCACTGGTAAGCAGATGATTGATATGAATATATGATATGAAAACTCAATCCTGCATGAAAAAGGAACATAAAGACAGTGTTTAAGAGTTAACTCACTTCATGGCCTGAATATTACTGTAATTAAATTTGCTCCTTGTCAGCGTTTCAACAAATAAATGAACAAACCTTCGCTTATAATAATTTCGTATGACTATTATTAGCCTCATGCGACCTTTTATAATGCTGACGCTCCATAGTCTGCTGGGTATGGGAAACTATGTGCTACTGTGGACGAGGGTAGTATTTTATGTGGAATATGCGTGGCTAGAATGTTGAGGAAAGCACAAAATCCCAGTCCCCGAGTCAAGGTAATCAACTCGATTAAAATCCCACTACGCGGCCTACAATCCCAAGGACTGAAGTTCAAACCCCTGATCAGGCAGAGCAATATTGACATAATATTTATATCTTTCAGCCTCACAACTTTCTATTGAACAGATCTTGGACTGTTTCCTTTTTCTAGTGCATTAGATCACAACTGTATTTGAAATGTTAAATTCAATGAAATTCACTTTTTATGGATACATCTGAGAGATTTTAATAACGAATGGATACAGGTGTTATTAATGATTCTTCCAAAATATCACAGGAGGATGATATCAATAAAAAAGAAACCTTGGCAGGTTACACTGCAAACGTGACATACTCAGCCGTACTGCTTGACTTTCCGGTCTAGGCCTGCTGCCAATGCCTCTGGAAGCTGAATGGAAACCAATCCAAAATGAAAATCCTTGTATTGCCCAGGAATAGAAGATGGAACCTCCAGATAAAAAACAAATAGAGCCCGTACCCTATGGGGTTAGTTTAGAGACTTCAGTAGCAATGTGGAATTTAAAGAAATTCCCTCTTAATACGTTGTGGTGGTCTAGGGAAACTATCTCTGGCAATGATCTTAATTCCTTCAGATAAAATCTAATATCCACATGCTGTTTCCAGTCATTCGACCGGCTCAGTAATGGGATGAATGAAGACCCCATCTAACGGAGGAGATAGGAATTGTGCCGGCTGCCGAAGGCTGATTGATGACGGATGAAATAAAATGGTAGTGGATAGTGTTGCCGAAATGAAAGATGGCATGGAAAATCGGAGCACCCAGATAAAACCCTGTCCTGCCTCCTCTTTGTACAGCACAAAGCTCATATGGAGTGACTGGGATCTGAACCACGGAACTCAGTGTTGAGAGGCCGTTGCTCTGCCGTCTGAGTCAAGGAAGTTCTTTCTTCAGATATAAGTCCTTCAAAATTAATTGTCCGTCGAGTATAAATTATACTTAATTGGAAATGTGCAGTATGGTTTCAAGGGGGCACAGTAGCCTAGTGGAAACATAACTGGATTCTCAGAAATTTGGCATGGTTCGAACTCCAGTCAATAAGTGCGTCGTTTCTGAAATGAAAAATAACCTTCCTGTGGATTTGATTGCATGAATCTTCGCTTGAATCTCAGACAATGCACGCCAGACTTTTGAAGTAATAATAATGCACTCGTGTGGATGTTACTTGCCCGATGCAGTCCTTGAATGACAGACCCTCTGAGAAGGGTGGGCTTAGTCTGCCATGTATGAGGAATTGCGTGTTAGTAGGGTTGGAGAAGAGCTTGTGTGTGGTGAGTGAAGTTCAGACCATGAGCCAACGAAATTAATCGTTCTCGGGTAAATTTCCTGCGCCCGGCTGAGAATCGAAGCTTGATTCCCGAGGACCGAAGTCAGAACACTCAGCCATGGAACAGGACACTTTTTCAATGGAAAGCTATGTCTTTGTATTTCAGTTAAAACGGGAGGTCCCGTTGCCATGATTACAATATCAAGAGTTAAGAATAACCAGGCCAGGTTTTTTAATAGTTATTTATGTTTCTCAAGGGGAGACATGCACGAAAATACATTAATTTTCTTAATTATCTGTAACTTGGACACTATTTGTGTTAAAATCTTGAAACTTGGCACACTGATTTAAAATATATAGCCCCTAGCTATGAATATTAATGTTAATCAGATTTAAAAATATGAAATTATTTTTTTTCAAATTTGAATATTGGTCATACTGATGTACCTTTTACTCAGCAATGCTGAGGTCTTGGACCTTGCAATTTATTTTAGTGATTGCTAATAACTTGAAGATTTAATGCCTGCAGGCATTTTTAATTTCATGCCTATTTCGATTAAAACATAAATTAATTTTTCAATTGAGAAACGTCACAGAAGATACGTATATATTAGGCTATTTTGTAATTCACTTGCACTTCACTGTTTATCAAGTTCCATGTTGATATCTTTAATAGATTCAGGAAAGAAAGTACATTTGTCACGGGAAAAGGAAGTCTAGGAAATGATTGAACTTCACAAGTAACCTCAAACTGTTTCTCACAAATAAAAAAAAAATTTCCACGGTAATCACCATGCTTGACCAATCGTAAATGAAGTTTCACAGCCTTTTTCAATACTCCTAAGTGTGACACAGTCAGCCGGCCCCTCTGTGTAAGGGTCGCTTGTCTGCCACTTATCCCGAGGCCCCGGGTTCGATTACTGGCCAGGTCAGGAATTTTTACCTGGATCGGAGGGCTGGTTCGATGTCCACTCAGCCTACATGATTAGAATTGAGGAGCTATCTGACAGTGAGATAGCGGTCCCGGTCTAGAAAGCCAAGAATAACGGCTAAGAGGATTCGTCATGCTGACCACAGGACACTTCGTAAGCTGCAGGCCTTCGGGCTGAGCAGCGGTCTCTTGGCAGGCCAAGGCCCTTCAAGGGATGTAGTGGCAATGGGGATAGGTTAGCTAGTGATACAGTCAACTGCTTGACCAAGCAGACGTAAAGAGGTCAGTGAAGATGAAAAAAATCCACAGCAAGCAGTTCAATTTTGAAAACATCAAAGGGATATGAGCTACGAATTTTAGGTAAATAAAATATAATAAAATATGAGAATATGCAATTTATTTATTCCTAAAATTACAATCCTTTTCTTAATCATCGTTATCCGGTTGATTAGGTTATGTTTGCTTTTTCCTACCACTAAGAGCGCTAATGTGAGTCAATGCAGAATTTCACTTCAGGCCTTATAACTACATTCGGTGCGGACATTTTTCAAAATAACTAAAAACGCCCGAGGGTATTGCACCAAGGACCATATTACATAAAGTATTATGTAAATAAGTTAATTTGGCTAGGATTTGAATAAAAAGGAAACAAGTAAAGAAACAAGCGATTTTAGGCTGTTTCTTTCGGAACTGCATTTAGGCCGAAAGTGATTTTCGCAACTTACTTTTTAAGTTTGATACAACTACTTTGTCTGCTATGAAATGTTGTCAACATCAAATGCAATGCGCGAAAAAGGGAGGTGTGCTGCCTGTCGCGCATGTGTTAGGAATTGGGTGCACTTAAGTCATTCAACTAAATGTCAGACTCGTTAGCTGAATGGTCAGCGTACTGGCCTTCGGTTCAGAGTGTCCCTGGTTCGATTCCAGACCGGGTCGGGGATTTTAACCTTCCTTGGTTAATTCCAATGGCTCTGGGGCTGGGTGTTTGTGCTGTCCCCAACATCCCTGCAACTCACGCACCACACATAAACACTATCCTCCACCACAACAACACGCAGTTACCTACACATGACAGATGCCGCCCACCCTCATCGGAGGGTCTGCCTTACAAGGGCTGCACTCGGCTAGAAATATCCACACGAAATTATTATTTTCATTCAACTAAATCCCTTTAGGACTAGATTCCCAACAGAATTAGCTAAAATTTCAGAAAAAACATCAGAAAAAAAGAGTTTTGAAGGATTTCATGCAGATCTCCCCTTAAGAAGAAATGAATACGGACTAAAAGGAGCTTCATATGGATATCTCTCCTCATTGGTTTGAGTTTATGAAGATAGACCGCCACTTCGTGTATAAAGCAAACTGATCATTACTTCTGCCTGCGTGACAGGAGATAATAGTAACGCATTGTATCGTAACTGAGCAAGAACAAAGCGTCCGAAGCAGGTGCACAATGGAATATTATCATTCACTGTTCGAAAACAGAACAGGTTCACGCTTTGTCGACAGAACACTCTATCTGATCACTACACCATTGTATTCGATGTAGAATTGAAATGAGGTTTGGAACACTGGTGCCTTAGAGGATAAATGTTTGTGAAATTGTAAGGACTTAGAATGTTATCTGGGGCCGATGACCTTCGATTTTAGGCCCCTTAAAACAACAAGCATCATCATCATCATCAGAATGCTATATAATGATAATTCTTCAAGATGCTCTACATGTATTACAACTGTAAAATTAATTCATTGTATAATTGGCTATCCTACAAAAGTGGCTTTGAAATCCGATCTACTTAGTTCATATTAAAATATCTGTTCTTGGTGATTTCTGACAAAAGAGTAGTGTTAGGAAAATGTTGCTAACTTTAAGCTGGGAAGATTCGGGAGTAAGGAGAAGAGGTGCTCCACTATGTGATATGTTTCGAGCTGTCGATGGAGAGATAGCGTGGAATGAAATTAGTAGACGAATAAGTTTGAGCGGAGCTTTTATAAGTAGGAAAGATCATAATATGAAGATGAAGTTGGAACTCAGGAGGACAAATTGGGAAAAATTTTCATTTATAGGACGAAGAGTGAGGAGATGGAATAAATTATCAAGGGAAATGTTTGATAAATTTCCAAGTTCTTTGAAAACGTTTAAGAAAGTGCTAGGTAAACAATTGATATGGAATCCGCCGCTTGCGTGACAGTTCTAAATACAGATGATTGATTCATTGTTCGTTTGATTAATTTATTTATTTATTTATTTATATATTTATTTATTTATTTATTTATTTACTTATTTATTTATTTATTGATACCATGAGATATGAACGTATAATGGTGAATAAACACGAATTACTCTCAGAATTATTATTTTTGAGTTAGACTGAAATTCAACATGGGGTACTGTACACTTTTCTTGGTCTTAGACGATGCTAGCAAAAATGTATCGTGGAGTCACGTACAATATATTTGGTATTGACAGACGAATCGTGTATGCAGTATGACTTGGAATATTTATTAAATTGTATTTATTTTGTACATTTATTGTAAATATAATTAAATATGTTATTATTATTTTTGTTATTATTTTTATTATTATTATTATTATTATTATTATTATTATTATTATTATTATTATTATTATTATTATTATTACAAATGGTGCTATAATTATGTGTTAAACAATGTGTGAGTGATTTTCTTTATGCACTTGAACATTTACTGTATTTACAATGCACTGAAATACTTGCCAATAAAATAGAACGTTTTTGATTATCTTGTATGTCTTTGAATACCTGACTTGCGAATCAATCTGCAAGTTTGATACCATATATTGCAGAAATAACTCACGCGGTCACAAGTACAGACATGAACATTCATGAGAGAGATTAGTATCTATGCTTCATTTATAACCTTTGTTTCAACAGGAAGAATATTGCTTGTCAAACTCATGTAACTTGCTGGTAATTTGTGGTAATGTTGCTACAAATTCGGAGTAGCCACAAGGCTTGGAATAAACTTATATTCCAGAATTTTCTTCCAATGAGCATGGCGCGATTCAGACGAGGCAGCAATATAGTCTCTGTGACAGACAGAGAACTTCAAACTCCGAAGTGTGTAAAGCCTCAGTCCTATCATTGCGTGGATGTTAACATTTACAGCTACGTTAGAGTAAAGCTGCTCTTAAAAAAAATATCCCCTCGAGGCTAAAACTAAATCAAGTCCCTTCTGGACGCATGTGATCAGAGAGAACTGTAAATGCAATTTTAGATCTCATATTACGATACTATGAAATCCCCTTGCATTACAGTATACAAACGCTCTCAACCAGATAGAACGTCAAAGAACAAAATTATATTCTATTCGGTTTATACGGTGTGAAACGAGACAAAACATATGTTTCTTCAAGACTTTGTTCTGCTTCCTCAGAAAAGAACCACGACCGAACACGACTATTCTAACAATTCCGAAAAGTTTGAATTCTATTGGCCATAGCACTATTAATGGAATGTTACACACGTTAGTATGCATTATTATATTCGGAGAAAGGTCTGAAAAAATTGCTGAAATAAGTCTAAAACAAAAGTAATGGAGTGCAATCGAACAAAGTCAGGTGATACAGGAAATATTTGATCAGGGAATTAAGTCTTAAAGGAAGTAGATGAATATTGTTACGAGGGTGGTGAAATAACTAACGATGACAGAAGTAAGGACTACATAAAACGCAGACTACAGAAGCAAGGAAGGCCTTCCTTAAGAAAAGAAATTTGCTCACTTCGAACATTGATATAGGAATTAGAAAGACGTTTTTTAAGACGTTCGTCTCGAGCGTGGCCTTATAGGGAAGTGAAACATGGACGATAACTAGCTCAGAAAGACAGAGAATATAAGCTTTTGAAGTGTGGGGTTACGGAAAAATGCTGAAGTTGAGATGGTTAGATCGAATCACGAATAATGAATGAAATTGGTGAGAGAAGATCTATTTGGCTAAATTTGACGAGAAGAAGGGATATAATGATAGGACATACCTAAGACACCCAGGAGTTGTTCATTTGGTTTTTGAGAGAAGTGTAGGCGGGTAAAAACGGTAGGGTTAGATCAAGGTATGTATATGGCAACCATATTAGTGAGGATGTAGAACGCAGTAGTCACGTAGAAATGAAAAGGTTTGCTCAGGATGGGGTGGCATGGAAGTTGTATCAAACCAGTCTCTGGACTGATGACTCAAGCAACAACAACAACATATTCGGAGAAGTGGTATATAACGTCATACTTGCATGGGAGCGTAATATTTTATCGGCAGAGAGTTGGGAAATAGAAAATCACGATATCAGGTGGTAGTGATTGTGGTGATTAGTTTTTAAGAGGAAGCACAACTGATAAAACATTCTGTATTAATACGAATCACGGGAAATTGAAGGGGTCCGACACTTTGAAGAATGAAGGAATCGGTAAAAGAAGTAAAGGGCACGAAGGACATGAAAATGAAGGACTCCCCAGACCTCACAAACCTAATACTGCTGGGGTGGGAAAAGAACAAGAGTTCACCCAGGGAGGTCGGTAAGTAATATAAAAGTGAAGAACCTGTCATAGCTAAGCGGAAGCAGTGCCAGACTCAGATAAGCGACTGTGACCGCCAATCACACTCCCTGTTTCCCCTCTTAGTGGCCACTACGAAAGGTGGGGTATACCGTTCATGTATACTACAACCCCCACCCACAGGGGTTGATAACCCGGTCATCAAACTGATTTAAAAGGAGGTAAATTTCATGATCATCCTCATAATCGTTACGTTCTTAAAAAATACGGCTGCCTGGCTGAATGGCTCAGACGGTTAAGGCGCTGGCCTTCTAACCCCAAATTGGCAGGTTCGATCCTGGCTCAGCCCGGTGGTATTTGAAGGTGCTCAAATACGACAGCCTCGTGTCGGTAGATTTACTGGCACGTAAAAGAACTCCTGCGGGACTAAATTCCGGCACCTCGGCGTCTCCGAAGACCGTAAAAGTAGTTAGTGGGACGTAAAGCAAATATATTATTAAAAAATTTGACTACCGCTATCCTGTATGAACCCACGATCCTGAATCCAGAGAACGGTAATCTGCCACTGATCGACAGAATGAACTATTTTTATGTTGAATGTCTTGAAATTACTTTTTAATAACTGTTCTTACAATTGGCTTTAAGTCGCACCGACACTGATAGGTCTTATGGCGACAATGGGATAGGAAAGGCCTAAGAGTTGGAAGCAAGTGGCCGTGGCCTTAATTAAGCTACAGCCCCAGCATTTGCCTGGTGTGAAAATGGGAAACCACGGAAAACCGTCTTTAGGGCTGCCGACAGTGGGGCTCGGACCCACTATCTCCCTAATGCAAGCGAACTCGCCCGGTAAATAACTGTTCATATCGTGATCATGGCCACGGTATTTGTAGGAATGCGAACTGCAGGTCATTTAAGAAACAGATTAATGTGCTTTTCAAGTTTACTTTTCCGTCTTCTCTAATCTTGCTTGAATTCCTTCTTCGGTGATTTCCGTACTGGAGACTGGCTTGTTGATTGACAAATTAATTATGCTCGTAGAAGGTTGTGAGATCATGACCAGATTGCGCTACGGTCTTGACAGGTAATCTGTTGGTAATTAAAACACATTTATTCTTGGTTAGTCTATACAAGTCTGAGTAATATATCAGTTTTACCAGTCTGAGTAGGTCACTTGATCCTCCATATTTTGAAGTTACTAATGGATTTCAAGTCGGCCACGTGGTATAGAGGTAGCATGCCTGCCTCTTACCCGGAGGCCCCGGATTCGATTCTCGGCCAGGTCAATGATTTTTACCTGGATCTGAGGGCTGGTTCGAGGTCCACTACGTGATTAGAATTGAGAAGCTATTTGACGGTGAGATAGCTGCCCCGGTCTAGAAAGTCAAGAATAACAGTCGAGAGGATTCATCGTGCTCAACACACGACACCTCTTAATCTGTAGGCCTTCGGGCTGGGCAGCGGTCGCTTGGTAGGCCAAGGCCCTTCACGCCTGCAGTGCCATTGGTGAGGAGGAATGGATTTCAAGCGCTCTAAAAAGCATTTACTGCGGACCTGGTGAGAATTATAACTGAGAAGTGTCTGTTCAAAAGACACTCAACTTTTAAAAAATCACTGTTTCGTCCACATGCATTTCAGTAGTTGGATATTACACTGATTTACAAGGGGAAAATTTCTGACATGATATTTACTGTTTCTAGCGCAGTTTTTCATGCTAATTTCAAATATGAAAACCGTTTTGCTCTATCACGTCAGGTTTTGAAAAAGTTGAAAAAGTTTAATTTTTCATCGTTCATCGAGAATTGTTTTTATTGTTTTTCATGGCAGCCGAACATTGTCATCTCATTCTTTTTTATTGTCAGGGACAGCAGTGGACATTATGGCGTCCAGAGGTTGGAAAAATTTTCCAAATCTATTTTGCTGCGTTTCCGGCTATGTAACAGACAAACGCAATATGTGCCACATGGTGTATGTTGATTAGTACTCCATGTAGCAATCCGTGTTCTAGTGAAACTTCTGTCTGTGCTTTGGCTTTCTGGATGCAATGTTAAACATATGTATTATCGGCATACTTTTTCTGGATAGATTTACACCCTAGTGCTGAATCGGTAGACCTCGGCAAACTTCGAGATTCGGACTAGCAACCTTTCAAAGATAAACTATGAATCGCGTATGCATGGCTGTGGGATATCTGGGGTACGCTTTACGTACTAGTACTGTTGTTGTTTACACAGCAAAGCCAAACTTTAGAATTCATGCTAGGAACAAGATTCGCCTCGAGAAATGTTATATAATGTTATATAATGTTATATAATGTGTGTGTGACACAGTTGTTGGCTTAAGATAATAACGGTTTAGAGACTTCATATCGATCGAACATATTATCGATTCAATTCAGATTTCATTTCCACTCAGTTGACAGCACTACCGGAACCGGGAGAGCTCCCTCCTTACTCCTCACCCCCGTACACAAATATATGTTGGTTGGTAGAGACAAATGGTTCGCATATTTTGAATCAACATGTAAAAGTTGTCTTAGAACGCGTGTTGTATACCAAGATATCTGCCAAAATTCATTCGTTTTTGATCAGTGTTATCGATTGCCATGAATAATGCAGACCGGAAAAATGCAACTCCTTAAAATTTATACCAAACCCGATCGTGGTTACGTTCCATGTGCGTTTCATTTTAAGTTTCTTGCGCTTTTCCCACAACGTTCTTAAGGTGGAAATAGCATATTTTGAACAAACACTCCTCAAATGCTAGTGTAACCAGTTAGTGGACTAGAGTGCCAAGGATAGCAAGGAATGATGGAAGAAGCTTCCGGCTTAGACTAAGATCAGGCTGATCACCAAAAGGACGACGGCTGGAAAGATGTAGCGGCAACAGATACATGTATACGAAATCATTTATTGTAGAACTACCATACCTATCCAGGCCTTCGATATAATATACTGCAACATGTTACACCAATTGTCAGACTTGTGGAAGGTGCAGGATATCTGTAGCAGTGATGCATTTGTAGATGTCGGCAACTGAACGCCTACGGCTTGAAGTGTGGCGTCTCAAATATAGAAACGCTACCTTCGGACTGATTCCATTTGTTTGGAAAAAATTCAAGCTGCTGGGGATCATGGAGGGTGAATAGAGGGGGTGTTCTAGGATCTTCCACCTGCACCGTGCCAACAACAATTTCTTCATAGGAGGAGCATTGTGACAGTGGGCGTTGTCGTGCCGGATAATAGGTGGATGCGTTTAAAATGGGGCCGCTTCCTGCTCAGTATAGGTCGAAGATGATGTTCTGGAAACTTGCAGTAGATTTTAATATTCAGTGTCTGGTTTTCAGTAACTGAATCATGCAGTATGACACCCTGCACATTGTACGCCACTATCAGTATCACTTACACCTTTCCTGGTTCCTGGCGTAGTGTTTTTGGCCGGGTGGTGATGGATGGTCCTGGCCTTTTTCTAAACCGATTTATCCATTGTCCTGCACGATAATTCCATTGTCAAAATGCTCCTCCTGTGAGCCACTCATCCTATCATGCCATATTTGAAGCTGCAGGACGCTCTTTCTGAACATCAAGTTGGAATGGACTGCTTTACGTGAAGTTACAGTGTATCTACGCTAAGACTTGGCCGAAATAAGAGCAGTTGTTGAGTTACACGAAGAAAACACTAACATAGTTTCACTCACGCAATTTTATTATTTGTAAAAGAACAACACAATATTTGAACGAGGAGTAATTTCAAAGAGGTTGAACCGAAATACCATATTCCCAAACCTAACATTACAATACACATTACTACACCAGGGGGATACTGGTAGGAGCACTTCAGTAACGGACAGCAGTTTCATGCAAGTAATCATTCTTACGTGGAACTCGAATTTTTGCGTACTTGGTCGGCATTCAAACCACGTCAGCCTTTGCCTGAATCCACTAGTCTATCAGTATCAAGTGCAGTTACATATAGCGTATAATCCTTTATTTAGGAAATTGGCCCTCATCGGGTTTGACATAAGATACATATTGTACCATTTTTTGTTTTGGAATATAAGTGGTTCCTTAAATGAAGCATGGACCCGCGCACAGCCGCCTCGGTAATCGTGACTCGGTAGCTTTTTTTGACGTCAAATCTCTTCTACAACTCAGCCATCATCCTCGGTGTGGTACCTCTTGCACCCACTAACAATCCTTAAACGATGACGGAGTTTACATGATATTCTCCCTTGATATAATTGGACACGGAAACGTAGATTGCTGCTTCTCATAGTGCACATCGTGCGGCTGTTGTTCGCCTGATTCTAGATGTACTGTTGGGTCCAATATTACAGAACGGTCGCTGTGTTTATAGATGGACAGAATATATATTCTCCTCTGGCTACTATTTTCAGCTAAGCAGTTCACAGTCTACGAGGAGGTACATGCACTAGATTGCCACAGGCTCCTCACAAAAGACCTGCACAAAATTAGAGAAAAATAATTACAGAAATGAAATTTTTTACCAAAATACCATATTTTAGTTGGGAAGTGATAGTTTGTAGGTGTGTAGTGCACGTGGAATCATATCATTATACATTTTATTGAACATCTCATTTTTGTCACAGATATATTCGACAACAAATGTATATGACTTACGTGTAGGTAACTGCGTGTTATTGTGGTGGAAGATAGTGTTATATGTGGTGTGTGAGTTGCAGGGATGTTGGGGACAGCACAAACAACAAGCCCCGGGCCACTGGAATTAACCAATGAAGGTTAAAATCCCCGACCCGGGACCCTCTGAACGGAAGGCCAGTACCCCGACCATTCAGCCAACGAGTCGCACAGAATTAATTGATACTCCTAGCCATATCTTTGTACTATGAGGAGTTCCTCATGGGTTTCAAACTTACTGATTGATACGATTTTTAGTGAATGATAAGTGTAATATAGTATAGTCCCTACTAATCATTTATAGACATATTTTACACGACATTTTTAGTTGCCAATCCACTTTTAATGTAAGATATGTCTTGTTGTCAGTCTCCAAATGGGGGAAGCAGAAATAAATGCCTTAGACTCTCTCATACGAGTACGTGGAAATGAGAACCAATCCTTTAAATACATCACAAGTAATAGCAATAACATACTACATGATAACGGTACTGTCTCTGACTTTTTAGGATGAGAAATATATAGATAATTTCGGCGTAAACTTAAATCCTGCCATGTGCGTTAATTATTCTCCGAAAACCGTAAAAAGTTAGTTAGTGGGACGTAAAGCCAATTAATAATTAATTAAAACTAATAAAGGAGACCCTAACAAACACATACTCAAAAGTTAAGTTCATGGGTGAGATATCTGAACCCTTTGAAGTCAAGGGAGGCATATGACAAGGAGATTGCCTATCCCCACTTCTGTTCAATTGTGTCCTGGACAAGGTGATCAAAGAATGGGAAAAAATTACTCGCAGAAAAAGACATTAAGGTCCAAGAATGGATAGGACAATAAAGTTGTTAAATTCAAGTACCTTGGTGAGATACTTCAGCCTAGCGGGCTCGACAAAGAAGAAAACCGCGAGAGAGCCAGAAAAATTGGGTTTGCATTCCACCTTATGGAAAACACATTCAACAAGAAGGCGATTTCTATTAGGACTAAAATCACTATCAGACAGTAATATAACCAGAGTGCCTGTATGCTTCAGAATACCTAGGATTACAACCAGAAAAGACATTCAAGAAATAGAGTAGAGGGAAAGAAAGATTTTAAGGAAAATTTTAGGACCAGGATTTCAGATACAATACGCAAATCAAGGGTTAAATTATTTGGACATATTTTAAGAATGCTCGGCGACAGACTCACAAATAAAATGTTTAAGCATTTCAACAAGCCCAATAGGGAAGGCAACTCTTACGACAAATGGTTTGTTAATACCAAGAAGGATCTGCAAGGAATGAACATCGTGAATCAAGACATCCACAATATAACCACTTTCAGGAACGAGATACACACATTTGAGTGTTTCCTAGAGCCAGAAACAGAGACCAAGAAGAAACAACATTGGACGGTGAAAAGCAAGAAGATGTAAGTGAGAGAATGAAGGAATACTGGCACCAAAGAAAACTGAAGTCATTAATGGTTATTTACGAGGTCCATAGTTGCCCAAAATCGTTTATGAATTAATGAAAAGACGTAAAGCCTATAACATTATTATTAATTATAGTTGCAAAATGAAGATATGTGTCACCATGATTAGTAATTTGTACACTTTAGGCTTACATAGTAAATGAGAAAGTCTGAAGGTATCAAATAGTTTCAGCCAAATACAGAGGGTGAAGAAATATTTGTACACAACATGAACGCGATAATGATGTAAATGAAAATGTCCGATGTTATAGTAATGGGAACTTGTGAACGTAGAAACATTCTAAAGCTGAACTCTAATGATACAGATCACTTCCGCTGAGACTCTATGTAGCAGTGTATCTGAAACACTTTTTTGCTAGTGGTTTTACGTCGCACCGACACAAATAGGTCTTTTTTTTCTTTTGCTAGTTGCTTTACGCCGTACCGACACAGATAGGTCTTATGGCGACGAACAAATAGGTCTTATGGCGACGATGGGATAGGAAAGGTCTAGGAGTTGGAAGGAAGCGGCCGTGGCCTTAATTAAGGTACAGCCCCAGAATTTGCCTAGTATGAAAATGGGAAACCACGGAAAACTATCTTCAGAGCTGCGGACAGTGGGATTCGAACCCACTATCTCCCGGATGCAACCTCACAGCCGCGCGCCACTAACCGCACGGCTAACTCACCCGGTATCTGACACACTAAAGTGTCTGCTTCTAAGTCTCAAGTCTCAATACCGTAGGCAGATATTTTTGTTTTGTGCTCGTTTACTCGTAGTTTAAAAACAAACTTATGTGAATTCAAAATCGAATAGAAATCATCAGCCATCACCCTAGATATGCTGGCCAGAACCTGGCAAGAAGTCGATTATCATTAGGATGTATGGCATGCTACAAAAGAAGCACATATTGAACTGCACTGAACTGTAAAATAAACCTGAAAATATTACCTTTCAAACCATATACATCACATTAACCTTAATTTTTGATTTCATTAAAATATTTAACTTCAAAACCCTGAAATTCTTTTATGGATACTGTAAACGTTTGCAGTCTAAAAACATTCAAGAGAAAAGGATGCATTTGGTACTTTCCGGCACTGAAACTCTAAATACGTCCACTTGAAAGTCATAAATTTCACTGCAGTCATCACGGCAATGACTGTATTTAAATACACCATTATCAAAATTAAGTTATTTATAGTGAAGGCACAGATTAGTTAAATAATATTAAGTGAAATCATCGAACACAATAATGTATATTGAACGAAATGTTCTGCTGCTGCTGGTCACGTCTTCCGCAAATGGCCTCTCATTGGCTGCATAGTACGTAATATTTTGGCGAATTCTTCCTACTTACTGGAATCTGAAAAGTAATCATGGAGCTTGCAGACTGCACGGCAAATCGTAGAATTCAAGCCGATATAGCCAGGAAAGTAATAAAATATAGGTTAAGAAGGGGAGAAGGGTGGGAAATGCTGAATTTAGCATACAAGCAGCACTTAAAGGATGATTAGTGGCTAACTGAAAAAGAAAAGGATGCTCGACAGAATAGGAATGGAAAGCTACTGGGGTAAAGAGATTCAGTATAAAGAAGGAATTACCGAGCTCGATATCTGCAGTCGCTTAAATGCGGCCAGTATCCAGTATTCGGGAGATAGTAGGTTCGAACCCCACTATCGGCAGCCCTGGAAATGGTTTTCCGTGGTTTCCCCATTTTCACACCAGGCAAATGCTGGGGCTGTACCTTAATTAAGGCCACGGAAGCATCCTTCCCACTCCTAGCCCTTCCCTGTCCCATCGTCGCCATAAGACCTAGCTGTGTCGGTGCGACGTAAAGCAACTAGCAAAAAAAATAAAAAATAATAAAAAGAAGGAATTCAGTAAGAAAGTAATGGTTAGAGTGAAGGATATTGAGAAACAGACGATTATGACAGAATGCGGAATTAAAAGGACTCTGCTGGAATTTAATAATAATCATGTTATTGATTTTACCTCCCACTAGCTCATTTTACGGTTTTCGGAGACGCCGAGGAGGCGGAATTTAGTACCGCAGGTGTTCCTTTACGAGGCTGATGTATTTGAGCACCTTCAAATACCACCGGTCTGACCAGGATCGAACCTGCCGACTTGGGGTCAGAAGGCCAGCGCCTCAAAAGTCTGAGCCACTCAGCCCGGTGTTGCTGGAATTTTGTAAAATTGTACATAATATGGCAATAAACAGAGAAAGTCTTCCTAACAAAGAAGTAAGCAAAATGGTGTGATGGCTAAAGGGAATATATAAAAATAAGTGTTAGAGAGAGAGAGAGAGAGAGAGAGAGAGAGAGAGAGAGAGAGAGAGACAGAAATAACGAAAATCAATGTCTATTCTATGGAGAAGAAATGGAAAAAGTACATCTGTTAAGATTTTGTAGGGCAGCCAAAGTACTTAGAGTTAGGAGATTGCATTCGGCAGATGGTGGCTCGAGTCCCACTGTCGGCATCCCTGAAGATGTTTTTCCGTGATTTCCCGTTTTCACACCAGGCAAATGCTGCGGCTGTGTCTTAATTAAGGCCATGTCCTCCTCCTTCCAACTCCCAGGCCTTTCCTATCCCTCGGCGCCAAAAGGCCTATCTGGTCGGTGCGACGTAAAGATAAAAGTAGGAAAATGTTACGATCCTTCACGACATTTTCTCATTTCAATATTCACAATTTCCCTTGACGATATGTGCTAATGAGGACGTAAGCACCACCATTCGCAGTTAAAACGACTGAATAATATTTCCATGTTAGCATTGCTCGACGTTTACATGGAGTAAACGACAAAAGTCTGTGTTATCATAGCTGAAATGGAAATGAAGTAGCGTATGGCTTTTGGTGCCGGGAGTGTCCGAGGACAAGTTCGACTCGCCAGATGCAGGTCTCCTGATCGACGCCCGCAGCCGATCTGCGCGTCGTGATGAGGATGAAATGATCATGAAGACGACACATACACCCAGTGTCAGCAAAATTAACCAATTATGGTTAAAATTCCCGACCCTGCCTGGAATTGAACCCGGGACCCCTGTGTCCAAAGGCCAGCACGCTAACCATTTAGCCATGGAGCCGGATTATCATAGCTGGTACAGTAAAACTGTATAAGACATAAATGATCGGGAAATAAGTTTTGTTATGTGTATTTATAGACAGGACCACTAATAAGAACAATGTTTGAAAATTCTATTTTTGGCCTTCCCCTAAACTACCATTAGACCCAGCGTGAATGATGTTATTTATAGCCTAGACTGTATTGTCTTATTCCCATACTTTATATGCCGATTATCATTAAATTCCCTTCTGCCATTTTCTCGTGGCTCGGCGTCGATACAGACTTTACATCAAACATTTTAATTCATGAATTTCTCTGCTATCATAGCCGGAACGGTACAATTGTATAACACCGAAGTGATCGTAAATGGTATGAATTATTTATAGATAAGACCAATAATATCGTAGTTATTAGAGAATTGCATTTTAGCCTTCCCCTAAACTACCATTTCACCAAACTTGAATAAAGTTATTTATAGCCTAGATTGTTGTGCTTTATTTCACGACATTGCATACCGATTTTCGTTAAAATCTCCCCAGCCATTTTCTGTTAATGCGCGTACGTACATAAGTAGTATAATTGGATGGTTCTGGCGCCTCCTCCTCCTCCGGCTCTCGGGAGAGGCCTCCTCCTCCCGCGGGAAATTTGAATTTTGGCGGGAAATTTGAATTTTGGCGGGAGATTTGAATTTGTAAACAAAGCCACGTGCTTTTTGACAGCTGTCATCGACAACAACGCATCGCTAACCTCAGTACTGCCATCTTGACGGGCCTAAACCTCACTAGTGCCAACTTAACCTAACTAGCATGAGGTAAACAAACCCACGTGTTTTTTTGACAGCCACGTGCTTTTTGACAGACAACAACGCATCGCTAACCTCAGTACTGCCATCTTGACGGACCTAAACCTCAGTAGTGCCAACTTAACCTCACTAGCATGAGGTAAACAAAGCCACGTGTTTTTTGACAGCCACGTGCTTTTGACAGATTTGTAAACAAAGCCACATGCTTTTTGACAGACAACACCGCATCGCAAACCTCAGTACTGCCATCTTGACGGGAATAAACCTTAGTGGTACCAACTTAACCTAACTAGCGAGAGGTAAACAAAGCCACGTGCTTTTTGACAGCCACATGCTTTTTGACAGCTGCCATCCGCCATCTTTGAGCACCGTGCTGCCCTCTTTCGTCACCTGTCATCGGCAGTGCTGCCATCTTGACGGGTCTAAACCTTAGTGCTACCAACTTAACCTAACTAGCGCGAGGTAAACAAAGCCACGTGCAGCCGTCATCCGCCATCTTTGAGCACAGTGCTGCCCTCTTTAGCTACTTACCTTTGAAATGTGGTGGCGGATAATTTGAAAAATGCTTTTTGACAGCAGCCATATTGCATCGCAAACCTCAGTGCTGCCCTCCTTTGTGGTAGCAGACAATTCCACGTGACAGCAGCCATCTTTGAGCACCGTGCTGCCCTCTATGTGGTGGCGGCAAATTCCACGTGCTCTTGTTTGGAAACAAACTCACGTGCTTTTTTGACAGCTACCATCCAACATCTTTAATCAACAGAGCACAGTGCTGTACTCTTTAGCTAGATACCTTTGAAATGTGGTGGCGGCAATTTGAAAAATTCTATGTGCTCTTGTTGGGAAACAAAGCCACGTGCTTTTTTTTGACAGCTGTCATCCGCCATCTTTAATCAATAGAGCACTGTGCTGCGGGCAATTTCGTTAGCTGTCATCCGCCATCTTTAATCCAGAGAGAACAGTGCTGCACTCTATGTGGTGGCGGCAAATTCCACGTGCTCTTGTTTGAAAACATACTCACATGCTTTTTTGACAGCTGTCATCCGCCATCTTTAATCTAGAGAGAACAGTGCTGCACTCTATGTGGTGGCGGTAAATTCCATGTGCTTTACAAACCTATGTGCTTTTCTGACAGCTGTCATCCGCCATCTTTAATCCAGAGAGAACAGTGCTGCCCTCTATGTGGTGGTGGCAAATTCCACGTGCTCTTGTTTGAAAACATACTCACGTGCTTTTTTGACAGCTGTCATCCGCCATCTTTAATCACCGTGCTGCCCGGTGACGGCAAATTCCACGTAGAAACAAAGCCATGTGCTTTTTTGACAGCTGTCATCCGCCATCTTTAATCCAGAGAGAACAGTGCTGCCCTCTATGTAGAGCGGCAAATTGAAAAATTCCACGTGCTCTTGTTTGAAAACATACTCACGTGCTTTTTTGACAGCTGTCATCCGCCATCTTTAATCCAGAGAGAACAGTGCTGCCCTCTATGTGGTGACGGCAAATTCCACGTAGAAACAAAGCCATGTGCAGCTGTCATCCGCCATCTTTAATCACCGTGCTGCCCTGTGACGGCAAATTCCACGTAGAAACAAAGCCATGTGCAGCTGTCATCCGCCATCTTTAATCACCGTGCTGCCCGGTGACGGCAAATTCCACGTGGAAACAAAGCCATGTGCTTTTTTTTGACAGCTGTCATCCGCCATCTTTAATCACCGTGCTACACTCTATGTGGTGACGACAAATTCTAAATGCTTTACAAACCCATGTGCTTTTCTGACAGAGCTGTCATCCACCATCTTTAATCACCGTGCTGCCCCGGTGGTGGCAAATTCTACGTGCTTTACAAAGCTATGTGCTTTTTTGACAAAAAAAATTCTGCTCTCGAGATACTTACCGAACTATACTCACGAAACTGCTCATCACCTTCTTTCTTCTATGAGTAATAAACAAAAACTCTATCCTGCAAATAAGGAGCGGGAGGAAGGTGATACCTAACCTAAAATAAAAGAATATGCCAATTCTACATTATTTATTTACATCTTGTATGTACAAGTTTTATCTCGAATCATTTCACCCTAGCGTACTTCTCGATGCAATTCTTGAATGTACAAGTTTAGACTTGCCGTACCAGCGTTCCTCTCCCGAATTGTGATGTAAGACAGCGTAACGTAAGTACACACACCTCTAGCATAATGTTTATGTAAAGTAGTACTTATCAATACTACTATGCCCCCAGGCTAGCGTGTTGGTAGAATTTGGAATGACAAACCGTTTACAATCATCGCTATTAAGGGCTACCTTACTAATTAAATGAGTGTACAACTGGTGCTTCTTGCTTCTAATGACAGACATTTGCTTATGCAAAACAGGTGGATTACTTTTAATGCAATTGTTATAGTTTTCAAAACTTAGCTGATTCTGAACGACATTCTTTTTAACCCCCTTCAATCTCTTTATTTGTAATTCATTTAAGAGTTTTATGCAATATGACTTGGATTTAGTACCTACAAATGAATCGATAATATTCCCAGCACATTCATCTTTCATTTTACCTAGAACCTTTTTGTTCACTAGCGGTAGATGATATTGATTATCTGCAGGATAGTTACTCGTATCAAACCTACCCAAGTCAGGCTTTATATCATTGTAATAGTCATCAGTTTTGATTTGATAAATAAACGAATCGGTATCTGTGTAGAGCAATTGCGCATTATGCGCGTACTTCTTCATCATATAATCGTAATGGAATTCATACATGAGTGTTTTAGCCAATTCAAGTACTGTGAAGCCGACGTAGGTAGATTTGTCATACTTAACCTTGACACGATTCATCTGTATAATAACTAAATTCTCATGTATGATGGTGCAGCTGTGGAAATTTGGTTTACTTATTAAATAGTTAGCACCATACCTTTTCTTAATATTATCCCAGTTTGTAATCAATTTTACATCAACGCGTTTGTCAACATTCTCCATAGTCTTACCAAACACACTATTATTCATGAGCTTGTAGAAATCTTTTTCAAACTCGTTAACCGCATTCGTTCTTAAATTATTGTTCAGATCGATATATGGCTTTAGCCACGGTGACTGATTAAATTCTAGTACGCGATGAATTTTGGATAACTTCAAACCATGCTGCAAACACTGTTTTAAATTTCGGTAATGAATGATATACTTAGATTTATCGCATAAATTAGCAATGAGCATTTTCGTCGTTGATGCAATGTACGGGGACTTCATATTTTCAGGGCAGAACGGTAGGTCATTATGAGAAGTGTGTAACTCTTTAGGATACTGTAAGTCAACTTCGAGGAAATAACCTTTATCAGCTTCATCACCTAGGGCGTGTAGCTGTAAAGCATCAATTTCGCACTGCGTCAGCCAGCGGAAACCACTCACCGGTAGATGCTGACTCATCGCCCACCCATACTGATTATTAGCATCGAGGTAAACGATATACCGAGATTCCTGACTGGAATCGAAACTCGGCATGTACTTATTATTAGCACTCGAATACCGGCCGCTGCACTGACTCAGACCGCCTCGAATGGATGCTTTTATAAAGTGCACCATATCGATATCCGTTAGCAGCTCCAAATTCACACGCGTGAATTTTAACATCGCGTCCCAACTTAACCCAGGTGCAGTAAAATACTGACATGGGTCAAGGCTGTAGGTGTTCATGCAAACACAGCGAAAATTTTCAAAAACATCAGCTAACAAAAGTACATCTGTCTTTAAATATAAATCGGAGTATTCACCCAGCGTTTGAATGTGGAACTGCTCCCAGATATGTTGTGCATGTAAATAGTCATCATCACTAATATCTGCTGAATTCAGCGAGCTGTAAAAGGATTGTTTCGATGGTAAGGCACGTTCTTCGAGGCGGTCTAAGCAGTCGAGATATTCGTAACAAAAAACACCCTTACGCCGAAGTAAATTAAACTGCGCTTCTTCAGGGAAAACGCGTCGAATTTCTGTAAATTGTTCAGGCTGTAAATGACTAGAAAGTTTATCGAGGCTACTCGCCATAAAGCGAAACGAGTCAAGGAATCTCAGTTTTATAGAATGCTCAGCATCTACTTTTACAGACTTTGCAAACCCAATGTACCGCTCTTTATTCTGAGGGATTATATCTACTTTTTCATCTGAAGCTCCAAATTGTGAAATGATGAAATGAGAGTCGTAACCGGATAAGTTATGAAAAATTACAGGGATAAATTTAGGAACTCTATACTTAAGATTACAGCTATAATGAGCGGCACATCTGTAGAAACCAGTTAAATGATCATGATCAAAAACTTTAGGGTCATTTTCGGAAAATTCCCCATCACAAATGCTACACTTTGTAGCACGTTCATGATCATTTAACTGAATGTCGGTGAGTGGCTTCATAGGAATATTACTATTCAGAATACGACCGAGACGAACTGCATCACTTTCAAGTCTTTCTAAAAATACTTTAGCAGCATCATGTCCTCGATACAGCTCTAACTTGTTAAGCGTACTATCGTAACTACACTTGATGTAATACGCGAAGCTATACGGGACATGCATGTGCGTAGTATTAGTGAAAGAGTTGTCAGGATTAGGTGAGCATGTGTTGCATGGCGTGAGGATGGCTTCAAAGTCTGCATAAATCACGAACGGTACCCACATCTGCTTATGAAAATTTGTAAATTTTAAAACATTATTGCCTGTAGTAGGTATCTCTGTACGTACATGATTGCAGTCATTCTTGGAATGCTTCGTTAACTGATCTTCATTTCTGAAATACTGCAAGCATCCATCACATAGCCACTTTTTGTTACACCTGTTTGACAACTGACTGCCAACAAGTCTACTCAGATTTTTAATCCAGCAAAAGTGGCTATTCTCACTGTTTTCAATATAGAGTAAATTAACGTGAGTACTCTTCTTATGACATGTATAATACAGAGGACCTACTACAGACTTTTTCTCTACACCATACACATTGATACTAATGTTATTTAGTTCCTCAAAGCGCTTAATATCCTTTATCTGCACAGGAAATTCTATACTATCGAAATTTAGCTGCGTTGAATAGTGTGGATAGGATGATGTTCTATTCGCTACATTCCGTTTCACAGGATTTAAAGCTGACATCACCGCCCATGCAAAACATGCTTCGTCATTGTTTTGGATGTTTACAACAGCTTTTCTTTGCCGAATCCATGTCGGCAGCTCGATGTACGATGAACCTCGCATGGGATTGTACTTATTGATGTTAACTTCTAGATACATTATCTCAACTAAAGCCCACCCTGATTCCTTTTCCTGAAATCCCTCGCTCTTAGTTGAAATAATGTTAGAGACATCCCTAAGTACATCACCAAAATTAGTCGACTCACTTATGACAAAATTCTTCGTATTAAATGATTTAATGTCCGTTATTTCGGATTCATCCGTGCTTTTAATGTACAAGGCGAAAAGTTCAAAATTAACTTTAAATAAACTATGATTGGACAAAGATTTAGCAAGAAGCTGTTGTACATCCGGTTGAACGCAATTTAAAAAGTTTGAAGTGCTCTGAAACTTTTGACTGGTGCGAATTCGGTAACTAGCAATCCTACTTTTAAATGCTGTATTAATTTCCTCGATGTTTGCGTTACTACCACTTCTACACGCATTATTTTTATGCGCATTACTCCGTAAGTGTCCCTGAAAATGCGAAGATGGTACATCAGTGTTACAGTGCTCGCAGTGAATAGTTTGAAGTTCATTTTTCCTAGGTTTTTTACTACTAGTACTTTCTACAGCTACATCAGTAGCTGCACGCTTTTTCCCTACTACTACCTGAGGGCAAGTAGATATTTGATGTACCTCTGCTAAGTGAGCCTGGTATTGCTCTACATTAGCGAAGTACAGCCCGCAAACATCACATAAAGCAGATGTTATGCTAGGGTGTTTTGCTTTTATATGACGTGCGAGGTTATCCTGTCTTACGAACGTTGCCTTACACTGTTCGCAGGGGAACATAGTTGGGTTATAGTCGCAAGCAGATAGCTGATGATGTTTTGTTTTTACATGGCGTGCAAGGTTGTCACGTCTTGTGAACATTGCCTTACACAGCTCGCATGGGAACATAGTGTCTTCTCTTTCTTCGAATAAAGTGTTTAGGTGAACAGCGTATGCAACAAGTTCTGAAAAGAGAACAACCAATAGAGATTAGCCTAAAGTTGCGATGTTCAACCTATAGAGGTTGGACATGGCTGTGAGTTAGGCCTATAGCATGAGGATTGAAGAGAACGACTAAAGTTACGATGTTCGGAAGAAACCAAGTTTCAACCTGTTGAGGACAGACATAGCTACGTGTGCGTGTTTGAAATTATACCACGTCTATAGTATGTTGATTAAAGAGAACAACTATTTATGATTAGCTTAAAGTTACGATGTTCGGAAGAAACCAACTTTCAACCTGTTGAGGGCAGACATAGCTATGTGTGCGTGTTTGAAATTATACTACGTCTATAGTATGTAGATTAAAGAGAACAACTATTTATCAATAGACTAAAGTTACGATGTTCGGAAGAAACCAAGTTTAAGCCTGTTGAGGACGGACATAGCTATGTACGCACCTCGTCTATAGTATGTAGATTAAAGAGAACAACTATTTATCAATAGACTAAAGTTACGATGTTCGGAAGAAACCAAGTTTCAGCCCGTTGAGGGCAGACATAGCTATGTGTACGTGTTTGAAATTATACCACGTCTATAGTATGTTGATTAAAGAGAACAACTATTTATGATTAGCTTAAAGTTACGATGTTCGGAAGAAACCAAGTTTCAGCCTGCTGAGGTCAGACATAGCTATGCGTGCGTGTTTGAAATTATAAGATTAACCTCTTCTATGACATGCAGATTAAAGAAAATAACTATTTGTCAATAGACTAAAGTTACGATGTTCGGAAGAAACCAAGTTTCAACCCGTTGAGGTCAGACATAGCTATGTGTGCGTGTTTGAAATTATACCACGTCTATAGCGTGAGGATTAAAGAGAACAACTATTTATCAATAGACTAAAGTTACGATGTTCGGAAGAAACCAAGTTTAAGCCTGTTGAGGATGGACATAGCTATGTACGCACCTCGTCTATAGTATGTAGATTAAAGAGAACAACTATTTATCAATAGACTAAAGTTACGATGTTCGGAAGAAACCAAGTTTCAACCCGTTGAGGGCAGACATAGCTATGTGTACGTGTTTGAAATTATACCACGTCTGTAGTATGTTGATTAAAGAGAACAACTATTTATGATTAGCTTAAAGTTACGATGTTCGGAAGAAACCAAGTTTCAGCCTGCTGAGGTCAGACATAGCTATGCATGCGTGTTTGAAATTATAAGATTAACCTCTTCTATGACATGCAGATTAAAGAAAATAACTATTTGTCAATAGACTAAAGTTACGATGTTCGGAAGAAACCAAGTTTCAACCCGTTGAGGTCAGACATAGCTATGTGTGCGTGTTTGAAATTATACCACGTCTATAGCGTGAGGATTAAAGAGAACAACTATTTATGATTAGCTTAAAGTTACGATGTTCGGAAGAAACCAAGTTTAAGCCTGTTGAGGACGGACATAGCTATGTACGCACCTCGTCTATAGTATGTAGATTAAAGAGAACAACTATTTATCAATAGACTAAAGTTACGATGTTCGGAAGAAACCAAGTTTCAGCCCGTTGAGGGCAGACATAGCTATGTGTACGTGTTTGAAATTATACCACGTCTATAGTATGTTGATTAAAGAGAACAACTATTTATGATTAGCTTAAAGTTACGGAAGAAACCAAGTTTCAGCCTGTTGAGGGCAGACATAGCTATGTACGCACCTCGTCTATAGCGTGAGGATTAAAGAGATCAACTATTTATCAATAGACTAAAGTTACGATGTTTTAGAAGAAACCAAGTTTCAACGAATAGAGGTCAGACATACCTTAAAATCTTCGCGCTGCAAACTGTTACTCGGATGTATAAAATGCGTGCGTTCAAGCCTGAAACTCGAATGATAATATTCTGGTCGTACCTAAAAAAAGAAGAAACATATATGAATGTAGTGTAGGGTACATCATCTAACCTAATTATCTTTACAACTCAAAGTTCGAAAACATACCTTTAAAAAAATGCACGTGCTGCAGGCTGTTACTGGGATGAATAAAATTGTTGCGTACTTTCGAACGGTACCTAAAAAAAAGAACAAACATATATGAATGTAGATGTCTAGCGTAGAAGTTGCTTTGCAAATAAAAAAAGGTAATTAACAGTTCTACCTTACCTTAAGATAAAGGCTGAAGAATAATATTCACTGCAGACGGGAGATGTGTGCATGTAATAAACGCATACAGAGAACTGTGAGCACTTCGCGCAGACTGCTGCGGCTAAATATTCTGCTTGTTACCAAGCGGATATGATAATCGCTGAGCTGACAACTGCGGTACAGTCGGAACGAATGCAAACAAGAGCTCCTACCTGCAGGCTGACGTATTCAAACCTCCTGTTGATACCGAGGTGTCAGAATTTAAGAGTTCGATCCTTGGAAAGTTAGCGTGTGATCCTCGACTTCTCGAGGGTACATACGCGGTATTCCTTACCTGTAGGTATTGAGCTAAAGCTAGATCATGTAATGACGATCGCGCAGGCCCCTCGCCTAGCATTTACGGCTTCCAGTTCGAACCCGCTATCTTCCGAAGTAGCGAGAATGATTGAAGAGTGTTTGAGTGTGATTCATTTGTTGGATGGAGGCGTTAAGCTGCTTTCTTCGGTAGGAGTAGGCTATGTCGGGATATCGATTTAAAATCCTAGTCGGGAAGGGCAGCCGGTCGTATAAAACTATGGTGTGAGGCGGGGTGTGCAAAAAAAGCTAGCAATAAGTAAGGGCTGTTGATGGGGGCGTTAAACCTTGTGCAGACTCCTTCGAAAATGATTTTTTTGAGTACAAGAGTGTTGATGCTGATTCATTTGTCGGATGGAGGCAATAAGCCTTGTGCAGGCTTCTTCAGTCGAGTAGGCTATGTATCGGTACCGGGATATCTAGTTATAAAACCCGCTACAACAAATTTATCACGTATACTGCGATTTAAAATCCTAGTCAGGAAGGGCAGCCGGTCGTATGGTGTGAGGCGGGGTGTGCAAAAAAGCTAGCAATAAGTAAGGGCTGTTGATGGGGACGTTAAACCTTGTGCAGACTCCTTCGAAAATGATTTTTTTGAGTACAAGAGTGTTGATGCTGATTCATTTGTCGGATGGAGGCAATAAGCCTTGTGCAGGCTTCTTCAGTCGAGTAGGCTATGTATCGGTACCGGGATATCTAGTTATACAACCCGCTACAACAAATTTATCACGTATACTGCGATTTAAAATCCTAGTCAGGAAGGGCAGCCGGTCGTATGGTGTGAGGCGGGGTGTGCGAAAAAAAGCCAGCATTAAGTAAGGGCTGTTGATAGGAGGCGTTAAACCATGTGCAAGCTCCTTCACCAGGAGAAGCCTACATGCCGGTACCGTGCAGGTTCTTTCGATAGGAGTAGGCACTGTGTGTGTTTTAACCTCTCCGTACAATCATGATAGTTTACGTTAGGAACTTACATAGGCTAAATGCTACACATTCTATGGCAGAGCCGGGAATCGAACTCGGACCCCCGAGGGTAGCAGCTAACTACTACACTACAGAGGAGGGCTATTTCAGAATATTTTACAACCTTAATTGGTACTGTGTTTTAAGAGCTTACATGGGACTCAGCTAAGAAGACCTTCGCGAGTTACAAGCCGCTTATCAGTGTCTTCGTTCAAGGTCGAGCCGGAAGATACGTGTACAATTTCAGCTAACACATGCATTCTACACAACTCGCTCAGAATGACTGTGCTGATACTTCGAGGACTGTAGAACAAATCTATAGCCTACAGTATGCATGCCTCTCACCCGGTAGTCTCGGGTTCGATTCTCTTGGGGATAAAAATGTGTTTAAATCACATGAATGTGTTGAGTTGTCCTTCCTGATGCAAAACTAGCAGTATCTAACCTCATACACCATAGTTTTACGACCGGTTGCCCTTCCTGACAACTCAGATTAAGAATCTGTTTTACAACGTCTAACACGGGGAATCGGGGATTTACAGCTAGATGTAATTCTTAGATTTTAAATCACGAACTATTGTTTTACGGCCGGATGCCCTTCCTGACTAAGATTTTAAATCGCAAGAATTTGTTTTAAGACTAGTCGCCCTCCCTGATGCAAAACTAGTAGTATCTAAGCTCTTGGTTGCCTTTCCTGACAACTCGGATTAAGAATCTGTCGAGAATCGGGGATTTACAGCTAGCTTAGATTTTAAATCACGAACTAACAAGAGCACGTAGAATTTACCGCCACCAGGGTAGCACTGTTCTCTCTGGATTAAAAGCTTTGTTTCCAAACAAGAGCACGTAGAATTTACCGCCACCAGGGTAGCACTGTTCTCTCTGGATTAAAAGCTTTGTTTCCAAACAAGAGCACGTGGAATTTACCGCCACTAGGGCAGCACTGTTCTCTCTGGATTAAAAGCTTTGTTTCCAAACAAGAGCACGTGGAATTTGCCGTCACCGGGGCAGCACGGTGATTAAAGATGGTGGATGACAGCTCTGTCAGAAAAGCACATGGGTTTGTAAAGCATTTAGAATTTGTCGCCACCACATAGAGTGTAGCACGGTGATTAAAGATGGCGGATGACAGCTGCACATGGCTTTGTTTCTACGTGGAATTTGCCGTCACAGGGCAGCACGGTGATTAAAGATGGCGGATGACAGCTGCACATGGCTTTGTTTCTACGTGGAATTTGCCGTCACCACATAGAGGGCAGCACTGTTCTCTCTGGATTAAAGATGGCGGATGACAGCTGTCAAAAAAGCACGTGAGTATGTTTTCAAACAAGAGCACGTGGAATTTTTCAATTTGCCGCCACTACATAGAGGGCAGCACTGTTCTCTCTGGATTAAAGATGGCGGATGACAGCTGTCAAAAAAGCACATGGCTTTGTTTCTACGTGGAATTTGCCGTCACCGGGCAGCACGGTGATTAAAGATGGCGGATGACAGCTGTCAAAAAAGCACGTGAGTATGTTTTCAAACAAGAGCACGTGGAATTTGCCACCACCACATAGAGGGCAGCACTGTTCTCTCTGGATTAAAGATGGCGGATGACAGCTGTCAGAAAAGCACATAGGTTTGTAAAGCACATAGAATTTACCGCCACCACATAGAGTGCAGCACTGTTCTCTCTAGATTAAAGATGGCGGATGACAGCTGTCAAAAAAGCATGTGAGTATGTTTTCAAACAAGAGCACGTGGAATTTGCCGCCACCACATAGAGTGCAGCACTGTTCTCTCTGGATTAAAGATGGCGGATGACAGCTAACGAAATTGCCCGCAGCACAGTGCTCTATTGATTAAAGATGGCGGATGACAGCTGTCAAAAAAAAGCACGTGGCTTTGTTTCCCAACAAGAGCACATAGAATTTTTCAAATTGCCGCCACCACATTTCAAAGGTATCTAGCTAAAGAGTACAGCACTGTGCTCTGTTGATTAAAGATGGTGGATGGTAGCTGTCAAAAAAGCACGTGAGTTTGTTTCCAAACAAGAGCACGTGGAATTTGCCGCCACCACATAGAGGGCAGCACGGTGCTCAAAGATGGCTGCTGTCACGTGGAATTGTCTGCTACCACAAAGGAGGGCAGCACTGAGGTTTGCGATGCAATATGGCTGCTGTCAAAAAGCATTTTTCAAATTATCCGCCACCACATTTCAAAGGTAAGTAGCTAAAGAGGGCAGCACTGTGCTCAAAGATGGCGGATGACGGCTGCACGTGGCTTTGTTTACCTCGCGCTAGTTAGGTTAAGTTGGTAGCACTAAGGTTTAGACCCGTCAAGATGGCAGCACTGCCGATGACAGGTGACGAAAGAGGGCAGCACGGTGCTCAAAGATGGCGGATGGCAGCTGTCAAAAAGCATGTGGCTGTCAAAAAGCACGTGGCTTTGTTTACCTCTCGCTAGTTAGGTTAAGTTGGTACCACTAAGGTTTATTCCCGTCAAGATGGCAGTACTGAGGTTTGCGATGCGGTGTTGTCTGTCAAAAAGCATGTGGCTTTGTTTACAAATCTGTCAAAAGCACGTGGCTGTCAAAAAACACGTGGCTTTGTTTACCTCATGCTAGTGAGGTTAAGTTGGCACTACTGAGGTTTAGGTCCGTCAAGATGGCAGTACTGAGGTTAGCGATGCGTTGTTGTCTGTCAAAAAGCACGTGGCTGTCAAAAAAACACGTGGGTTTGTTTACCTCATGCTAGTTAGGTTAAGTTGGCACTAGTGAGGTTTAGGCCCGTCAAGATGGCAGTACTGAGGTTAGCGATGCGTTGTTGTCGATGACAGCTGTCAAAAAGCACGTGGCTTTGTTTACAAATTCAAATCTCCCGCCAAAATTCAAATTTCCCGCCAAAATTCAAATTTCCCGCGGGAGGAGGAGGCCTCTCCCGAGAGCCGGAGGAGGAGGAGGCGCCAGAACCATCCAATTATACTACTTACATACATACATACATACATACATACATACATACACACATACATACATACATACATACAGACGACGGAGAGACAGAAATGACAAAGAATTAAAAATTGCATTTCCTTGTTACTGTAGACACGCCCGATAGAGAATTACCATTATTTTTTGAACATTGAGCAATGTACAGACAAAACTCTTATTTAGTATGTATAGATTTATACTTATGCCCATACTGGCGGGTTGAGTTCTGCAGCTTGTGAACTACAAGTTCATTTCTCCTTACATGACCTCTGCACTTACGAGTTCATAGCCCAGAACTCTTCTTGCCTCTGCCGAGATATCCTCAGGCCACAAAGTGTGGCTTATTGTGCTTCTCACTCTCCAGTAAGAAGTAGACCGAACTTGGAGGAGTGGAATATGAATATTTCAAGAGAGATGGCCCAATGAAGCTAACGAAATGACGCAGCCGAGCAAAATCTTATTAAACCCGGATAAAACATGGTTAGCATGAGAGATAACCAGCTTGTTATGATGAACTGAACCATGAAGCGGTATTCTAATATTTACAGTAGACGTTCGTTAGGCAGAATTTCTGATGCATATTTCATTGCATATATTTGAATTTCCTATTCAGAATTCGACTGAATAATTATGATTTCATACAGATAACATAAATGAACAGTTGGCACCCCTTTACTACATGCTGATAGATAATTCAGAAAATTCGCGTAGCTGTGAGGTTTCATTAGGGAAATGGTGGATTCGAATCCCACCGTCGGCAGTCCATTTTCATAGGCCGTACCTTAATTGCGGCCAGAGCCAGTACCTTTCCAATTCTAGTCCCTTCCCATTCTTGCGTCTTCAGTTAGTGATTCCTAGAGCCCGGTATTATGCTATGGGGTTTGCATAAACATTAGGGGTACGGCCCATCAGAATTCCTACAATTTATGTTACTCTTGCTACATTATGGAAGAGCGGGTGGCCGACACTTCCTATTAACCAAATTTAGTTTGCAATCTAACCTGTTACGGCAAGAAAATCCGGGCTTTACGTGTTTCTATTGAACTAAGCTGCTACGTTCTCGGCAACCACCCTCTTCGTCTAGATCACTGCTCGTTGTGTTTCCGCACCATAGTTCAGTAATGCTAAAAATACAACAGGAACACAAGAAATAGCACTGCATTTGTACGTTTCAACAATATGAAATGGCCTACAGTGATATAATTTAGTCAACATGATGCAGTCATGTGTGTTACAGATATGGACTCACGGCAGTGATGAATCATGGCTTTATGCCGGCAACACTAATGAAAATAAAAACAAAACACGTTCATCATTTTGTATGAATAAAATAGTGATAATTTAGTTAAATTTCGGCACCCCACACGTATTATTCATTATAATATCAAGCATGGATTAGAAATATTGTATGTAGACATTGAAACAGTTGTTCTGAAAGTGTATTCCTACTTCTTAATCTCCAAGCACTGGCGCATGCGGTTTTTGGACCGCACATTTTAAATTCTCTTCTACTGCTGCTTCACGGCGTTAGGTATACCAATGATAGCACTGCTAATCCTCAAATACGATTTAGGCCAACAAATAGTGCTATCGGCGAAACTCTATCTTTACAGCGTTCAGTGTGAAAGATAGTAATCTCATGGCTGGATGCTAGGTGCGATCCGGAAGCCGCTGCGCGAGCGCAATTGTTCTACGAACCGCAGTAGCCAAGCTTGTGACGATTGACGAAATGTTAGATGAATTCCGTGGTCGTTGTAGTTTTATACAATATGTGTCGAATAAACCAGCTAAATACGGCATAAAAGTGTACGGAATGTGCGGTAACCGAAAGTTTTTCCCTTTCCTATCAAAATACAAGGAATAGTGGAATTCTTCAATGCCGGCTTCGAGTACCAAACGATTTTGTTACCTATATGGAGGCAACAAAAACAATAAGACTGCTGTCCAGTGTGGTACATGCCTAAAACACGTGTGCAAGACTCACAGCCAACACCAACTTACATGTGAGAAGTGCAACCGGAGAAGAAGCTTAGTTCTTGTTTCTTCTATAACATTGTACTATTCCGTTGTTTTAGTTATGGAATGAGACATTTCATTGCAGTGATGATGTTACTTTGTAGCGAATTGTTTATATTTCAACAGTTCCTTGCGAAGATAAGTACAGTTTATATTTTTCGTGTTTGAACTATATATCTGGTTCTATTATTCTGTTTTCATTTTACTATTTCTAGTTCAGTAATTAATTAAACATTTTTCCATATCTGCCTAATACGTGTCCTTTTTTAAATTATTAAATTTATACCGTAATAAAATGTTTTGACATAGATAAAATACCAACGTTTCTTGAGCGGTCCAATTGCCGCAGCGCGAGCGCTTCCGGGACTTTTGTAGGCACGAGCTTCTGGAGGTTAAACTAAGAAGGCGGAAAAGTATGATTGGATTTGTTGAACATGAGTGGCATGCAATTCTGAAGCATGGAACACGGAACAATCCATCGGTTGACTTTGGGTCCTGCTGTAGATATTGTAGATGAATAGAATTTTGGGAAGATTTAGCGTATTTTTTATATCTTCAGGGTAATATGCACCGAAAGCTTTGAGAGAGATATTGAATAACAAAGAGTGTAATTGTAGATATGTTACTACGCTGTTGGGCTTTTTCCTTGTCAGAAAATAAGGTGAAATTCTTTACGTTTCACAGAGAAGTTCGTGAAGAGACGACATTTTCTCCTGAAGACGCGGAGCATTATATGAACAGTTGTAGAATAGGGATCATGAACTTTTTGTTACACTTGTATCTTTTCCGGTTAATGACAAAAAGATAAATCTGTTTGAAATGTTATCCTGTTAAATAAAATGTAAAGTGAAAGCTGCAGAGAAATTTTGATGTAGATAAACTGTACGATGAGCTTTTTTCTTTAAAACCAAGTTTATCAGCAGTATAAACAGGCACGAAGTTAACTGTGTGTGAAAAGTAATTAAGAATGTTCCAATACTAAGGGAAGCACGAAGTACCGCATTCTGTGAAGCTGGTCTTAGAAAGACTGCGGTGCCATCTGAGTCACTCATCCTGGCTTGTATTACAGTTGTCTATTTTCATATCGTGTCATGTTTAGCAGACAGTTCCAGGAATGACTTAAGCATAGGTAGTCCAGGCTTTACTGAAAGGGCGTGCTAGGGACATGAGGAGGGTGTAGTTCCTTGCAGTCTTCCTCACTGAGCACGATAATCTATATATATAAAATAACTTGTCCTGACTGACTGACTGACTGACTGACTGACTGATTCATCATCGCAGAGCCAAAACTAATGGACATAATGAAATTAAATTTTGGGGATATATTCATATTAAGATGTAGGTGCTCACTAAGACAGGATTTTTGGATATTCCGTACCTAAGGGGGTGAAAAGGGGGGTGAAATTTTAAAATGAGTGTATCTATGTCTCAAAACTTTACAAGTTTACAGATGTAAACATTGGTACTTAGAATCTTAAAAAATAAGGAAACACATATTCTTTTGTTTTCAGAAAATCCAAATAGGAGGGGTGAAAAAGGTGTTGAATGCCTTTAATTATGATACCGGTACTTATATCTCAGAAACTGAAGATATTATAGACCTGAAAATTGGTACTTTTGATCTCTTTTATAAACAATGAAACACGTATTTTTTTGTTTTTGGAAAATCCAATTAATGGGAGGGTGAAAAGGGGGGTTAATTTTTAAAATGAGTGCATCTATATCTCAAAACATTTAAAGTTTACAGATGTAAAAATTGGTATTTAGAATCTTCATTAAAAATAAAGAAACATGAATTTTTTGTTTTCGGAAAATCCCAATAGGAGGGGTGAAAAGGGGTGAAAGACGGTTGAATGCCTTTAATGAGGAATATCTCAGAAACTCAGACCTGAAAATTGGTGTTTGGGATCTCCTTTAAAAATAAAGAAACACGTATTTTCTTGTAATAATAATAATAATAATAATAATAATAATAATAATAATAATAATAATAAGAATAATAACTGGAATCTCGTGAAGCAAACAAAGAAAGGATCTCTAAAATACTAAGAGCGTACACATGGAACAGATATAATACAAAATCTGTATCATCATTTTTAAAGTCAATGGCTACATATAAGTGAAAGGAAGACAATATTAAAATAAAAATCAATCGGAAAGCATGACATATCTATAAGGTGAGTGATCACTCACTATATAGTTGCGTACTTGATAGCGTCCTCTTTGTACACTGTAATGCGTGATATCTGTCCCAAATATTTCGCACCAACAAGTCATTTTCTGTTCAAAAATATCCGTATTTCGAAATGAAAAATAAGGTATTACAACACTGTAATCAAGCCTGAAGTACTATGTTCATCTGAAACACTGAACATTGAGGGCAGATCATTGATAAAAGACGTACGAAAGCAAGAAAGAAAAATATTAAGGAAAATTTTAAGAGCAGTCTGTACAGGGGAAAACTGGATGGCAAGGAAGTCTCGTGACTTACATCAACATTCAGAGAAAATCTCAGAAGAGGAAGAGCAAAGAACACGTGGAGGACATCCTGTGAGAGACTTCTGAGAAGCAGAAATTTTGCGGACATATTCTCAGTATGTGTAATCAGTGATTGACCGAAAGAATTCTGAACCTTGGACAATCAATGTAAGTAAAAAAACAATTGGCTGCTCGAAGTTAGAAAAGACCTTCTGGAATTAGGCATCACAGGTGACATTGTATTAGATAGTCGACAATTACCAATTTTCATTTAGCATAATAATAATAATAATAATAATAATAATAATAATAATAATAATAATAATAATAATAATAATAATAATAATAATAATAATGTATTTGGCTTACATCACCCTAACTCTAACCCTACTCTTTTCGGACAAGCCACGGTGCCAGAATTTCATTACACAGGACTTCCTTTAGAGCCGTGTAAATCTACCGAAAGGAGGCTGTCAAATACCAAGAGAAAGAGCCAGTATCGAACTCACTAATTTTGAATCAGATAGTTAATGCTTTTACCATCCGAGGCACTCATCCTTGCGATAGATATGCAAATCAACCCCCGATAGTGACACTTTCACGTCATATGTCACAGGGATTGAATCGGTAAGGAATGGCGTCACTGACGTTGCTCATATCCTTGCTATTTTTTATTGTCAAAGGCAAGAATAAGACTGAGAAAATGTAAGTATCAAACGTAATCTAACCAGTACGAGAAAATATAATACAATATAAACTCTGTTTCTCAACATAACACATAATACTCCCCACTTTCACTCATAAAGGTTAAGTTCGCTTCAAAATGTTAATTCATCTCTTAGCTGAGGGGAATTTAGGAGGAGTACACTAAGATGTATGTAGAAGTTTGCCGAAGTTCTCCGCATCATCTGATATTACACCTTCCTACTCCATAGTTGGTGGAGACCTAAGAACTTCGACGCTAAGACCTCAAGCAGTTTGCTGAGGACAATGACAGCCTCCCCTATTCCCACCCCACTCCTTCATTATAATCCAATAACGGGTAAGACCAAGTTATGTGATAACCATCTTCATGCAAGCCGATATTCTTGGTGACACCACAACCCCTAGAGACATTCCATGACATCATTTCCTCCACGAAGCGATTATGATAGCATTTCCAGACGGGTTTATAGGAGTTTCAGGTTTTGAGGCACAGCTCCTTATTTAACTCTTCATCCGGGATTTAAATGTGGAGCCACTCGCTCTATAGACGATATTTATATTTTTATGCCATATCCACAGTAGAGTTGACATACCAGGAGTTGTTTCTTGTCTACGGTTGGGAAGTTTCCTCAATTTGAAAAGCTCGATAGCTGCAGTCGCTTAAGTGCAGCCAGTATCCAGTAATAGGGAGATACTGAGTTCGAACCCAATTGTCGGCAGCCCTAAAGATGGTTTTCCGTGGTTTCCCATTTTCACACCAGGAAAATGCTGGGCTGTACCTTAATTAAGGCTACTGTCGCTTCCTTCCCACTCCTAGGCCTTTCCTATCCCATCGTCGCCATAAGACCTGTCTGTGCCGGTGTGACGTAAAGCAAAAAATAGCAAAAAACCTACTGATTTACACCGTGTAGAAAAGCAGATTTTTACACAAACGTAAAACATAATATTCTACTGAAAACTGTGATAGGTATTTAACCATATTAGAGTTTTTTCTTTGTACTTCAGCACGAAATCATGTCGTTCTAAAAATGCATAAGGCCACATATTAATATATTTCACATATTTATTTATTTAGCATATGGCTTTACATAAGTTACACAATTCATACATGATTTTGGAAAAAGAACCTATATCTTAATGTCCAGATTGTTCATGTAACGTATTGTCTCTGGGATCGCATGAGGAAAATCACTGATGTCGCCACTATATTTAAATATTTTTGGACACTCAGTTATGATATGCTGGATGATCTGCGTTGAGGCAGCATAATCGCAGTTAGGTTTAGACATTCTTTTCCATTTGCGGCCTGATCGTATCCTATTAAGTGTATAGACCAGGTTTTACCCTACACATGACCCACAAGTGGTGCTAAGCCAGCAACAGCAAACAGGCGACCAGACATATTTCTGTCCTGGTCAAGTTAAAATTTCACATATTTTAAAAAAAACTGAGAAACTTATCGGTATATACTGAGTCTCTTATATAAACTAAGACCGAACGCACGGTGTTCGTACCCTTCGCTACGACAGCTGCCTTAGCCGAACTTATGTTGCGCGGCCGCCCTGCTTTATGCGTGTATACAATCTTATATCAAATATTACCTTATAAAAGACGCTGGAAGTGTCTTCCTTCCTGGGTAATACAGGCATTGTATCTGGTAACCACATTCGGGCTGGCGCGAGTGAGTTCCGCCACTGGAATGTTTCTGATTACATTCGTAATGTTTTCTTTCAGTTCCTGCAATGTGTGAGGATTTGTTAGATACAGATTTTCTTTCAGTTTACCCCGCAAGTAAAATTAACACATTGTTAGGTCTGGGGGACGAGGGGAAAATAGACCAGAGATTGTGAGAAGGGAATCTTCGGCTGTATTTCAGCCTTTTTTAAATGGATAGAATAAATAGTATTGAATAGGTGGAAAAATTTAGTTTTTAAATTATGCAGATCAGTGGTGATCGATTGATAAACTAATTATTTAAACGTTTGAAGAGAGACCTGTACTAGTTGTTCTTGAAATATGAAATATGAAAGACAGATTGGTATTTCTGATAGCAGAATTTCGAGATACGTGTTTGGGCCAGTAGAATAAAAAGTAACTTGAATAAGAAGATCCAAATATGACCTTAAAATGCAATTTAGCAAACCATATCGCAAGCGAATTGGCAATGCAGTTGGCGTCTTGTAGCTGTTACGTTTCACCCGGGAGATATTGTTTCGAATCCCACCATTGGCAACCCTGAAGATAGTTCACGGTGGTTTCCTATTTCCATACCAGGCCAATCTTATTCCTATCCTTGCGTCGTCGAAAACATTCCATGTGCTTGTGGGAGTTCAAACAACAAAAATATTAAAAAATGAAAAATAACAGGTATTGTTAAACTCATTAGAATCTAGAAGCAAGAATGGAGTTCACATGCACTATTTTCGAATGACAATTCAAATGATAGAGCCTCCGTGGCTCAGACGGCAGCGCGTCGGCCTCTCACCGCTGGATACCGTGGTTCAAATCCCGGTCACTCCATGTGAGATTTGTGCTGGACAAAGCGGAGGCGGGACAGGTTTTTCTCCGGCTAGTCCGGTTTTCCCTGTCATCTTTTATTCCAGCAACACTCTCCATTCTCATTTCATAGCAACTATCAGTCATTAATAAATCACTTTGGGAGTGGCGACCCCATCGTACTAATAGCCTATATATGATTCATTCATTTCATTCCTGACCCGGTCAATGACTGGAAAACAGTTTGTAGGTTTTTTCAATTCAAATGATAATAGGATAAGGAAGAATATATTTAATACTTCTCCAGAACTGGAAACATTGGTAGACCAAAGCTGAGGTGGGATGAACGTGTGCGTTAGAACATCAGGACACTGAATGTTAGGAACTGGAGGAACATGACACTGAAAAGGAAAGACTAGCAATTACTTCTGAGGTGGGCCAAGACTCACGAACTGTTGAAGAAGGTGGCACTGCTTTCATGATGTACAGGCCGTACTGAAGAAAGCACTTGAAGCTCGTCAACTGATCGATTAGGGCGGTCTAAGATTAGTTGTACTTGTAAATGTAACGCATAGTCATTGAGAGCATTCTTTGGATAACTGTGGCTATTGAAGGACAGACCTTTATTTTAAAATACATTTCATGCCTGTTTTTAAATTATATAAAATCAGGATTTACATAAACAACTCTTATTAATATAATAATACCTCATAGTCTAGATTAGGTATGTTATTTTTACGTCATGAGTATTGTAAATTTAAGGGATGTAATACTTCTCGTGGAATTTATTAATTGAATTGATACCGCACAGCACATTTTTGTGCAAATATAATGTGTTGTAAATTTAAATAAATTGCCACAATGCCAAGAGAGTGTGCGCACTTCGACGAAAACCAAACTGTACAAGTAACTATACACCAATATTCTCTTTTCTTTCCATTGAAGCCAGGAGACATTTATGGAAGAAGAAATGTAACTATCACGAAGAATACAGGAGTATTCCTGATTTTCTCGAGCTGATGGAGAGTTCTGCTCTTGATTTCCTTCTTGTTATATCAATTTATAGCAGTGTATTTTATTGTTAATACAAAACAAGTCTAAAAGTAACATAGATGATCAATAAGCATGTGAATCTACGTTTGTGCTATTTCTCCGGTCAGGTAATATTAAGAACTTGCGAAGTAAAAACAAAACCCTGTCTAAAATGTAGAAGTGAATGTAGTTTATAAAACCCAACCTTTAATTAAATAAGTTTGGAATTATTATACATACACTTAAATATTTTTAGAAATTAAACTATTGCTGGTAGTTCAACTCACTGGCTGAATGGTCAGCGTTGGGGCCTTCGGTTCAGAGGGTCCCGGGTTCGATTAGCGGCCGGGTCGAGGATTTCAATCCCGTCTGATTAATTCTTCTGACCCTGGGACTGGGTCTTTGTGTTCATCCGAACACCTTCCTCTTCATACTCAGACAACACACTACACTACCAACCACTACAGAAACATGGAATAGTGATTATATCTCTCCATATAGAGTTGGCGTCAGGAAGGGCATCCGGCAGTAAAACAGGACCAAATCCACTTGTGTGACACATTTGGCACCCGCGACTCCGCAGATGTGGGAAAAACGGTGGAATAATAAGAATTAAACTATTGCTAGTAGACTAGACTATAATTAGGTGTAACAAGCAATGCAACTAAAATCCTTGAAGGATATTGCCAGAAGTTCCAAAAAATAGAAACGCACGAGAGCTGCATTATATTAATGATCACATATTTGTTATTTTAGTTTTTTACGTTCTTTGTCGCTATATTTTGATTATTGCACAGTAATTATGATTTATTGGCTTCATGAAAGAAGAAAACAGTCATCGGGCTTTGACCATTTTTATCACATTTTAAGCCTACTTCTAAAATTACATAGACCTAAATTACGAGATATCAAACGATTGAATGTGTTAATGATCTCACACAGCATTTGGGAATATTTCTTAAAGTACACGGCACAGATGAATCATGTGCTTGCATTGCGCCGGTCGGACGGAGGAAACTGTTCACCTCTTTGCGTGACGTCATCGAAGCTACAGTACGAAGGCAGTGATGGTGGTGATATTTGGGATACAGACAGTTACCCAGCCGGTGTTGGAGAATACTCCTGCTTGCATTTTATATTTTTTTATAAGTTACTTTCCGTCGCTCCGACACAGACAGGTCTTATGGCGACGATGGGACAGGAAAGGGCTAGGAGTGGGATGAAAGCGTCCGTGGCCTTAATAAAGGTAGAGACCCAGCATTTGCTTGGTGTGAAAATGGGAAACCACGGAAAACTATCTTCAGGGCTGCCGAGAGTGGGGTTCGAACCTACTATCTCCAGAATACTGGATTCTGCCCGCACTTAAGCGACTGCAACTATCGAGCTCGGTCTTGCTTGCATTTGAAGGTGAATGTGATGTAATTGGTACTGCCGACATTGTTTACTGGAAGACTTAAGATTTTAAACTGCTTGACTCCAGTGGCGAAGCTAGTTATATTACTTGGGGAGTCTAAGAATATTGTTCAAGCTTACCTTAAATTCTTTTATACAGCAAGTGTATGCGGCGCTCCTTTCTCTCTGCAAATGCATCAATGACACGGTCCCTGAAGCTCTGATTATTTGACAGTTCGTGCAATAGAGATTTCTCTATCGCAAGTGTACTTAAATTACATAGTCTACTGTTTGTCATTGAATTCCTCAGGAAGGTCTTTATGCGTTTTAGCGCACTCATACTTCTTTCACTCGACCATGTTGTCACTGGAAATGTGAGAACTAAACGAACCAAACGTGTTGTTTGTTCGTAAACCTTGTCCAGACCATTATCCAACATATATTTTAGCAGTATTTGGTAGATGTTTAACTTCATCAGAGTACACATTCACAAGTTCATTTGTCAGTTGTTCACTTTCGAAAAAAGGGTACATCTTCAGGAGTTGTTTCATTTTCATTGAGGGAAAACTTGTGTTGTAAGCCTTAAATTGATTCTCATCCAATAATTCTGCAAAATGGAAGTTTTCAAAGTCACAGAACCGTATTTCCATCTGTACCACGGTGGTATCAATTATTTTATATGCTAATGCACTACAAATGATTCTGTTGCCATTGCGGTATTGAGAGCTTTGCTGGTGTCTATGCATTCATTCACTGTTTCTTCATTTCTCAGATTTTTTAAGTTATTTATGGTTTGCTTTATCTCATGGTTGCAGATATTTACATTAGATGTGCATTTTGCTTGCAGCACCTTGAATAAATGATCCGTGTAGCAAAATATCTTGTTGAAGACGCACAACAGGAAGAGGAAATTAGGGTCATCTAATCTCTTAACCAGTCCCATAGCACCATTAACAGATTCGCCATCCCATTCTTCATCTTTATCAACAATGTGTGTAAGAGCTTCTTTCAAGTCCTTGAAATGGGATGCTATTGTTAGTGTTGCTCTGGAGTGGAAGTTCCAACGTGTCGTACATGCCGGGGGAAGTTTAAAGCCTTTATCTCTTAGGACTTGAGTTCTCTTTGATGACTTGCTGAAATATGTATGGAAGGCAGTCAAATCATAAGTAAAGAGACGCACTTTCTTTATAGATTTTGCCCCATACAAGAGTACCAAATTAAGCTTATGTGCATAGCAATGTATAAACATTGCATGTGGGCAAACTTGCTTTACGATAGTTTGAACACCCCCTGTAGAACCCGCCATTACGGAAGCCCCGTCGTAAGTCTGACATATTAACTTCTTTTCTACACCCCAGTTTCGTAAGACATCCAATATTACGGCTGACAGTCCAGTGGCACTTTTATCTTTTGAGACGTCGTAGAACCCCACAAACCTCTCTTGAACGTTATAACCAACACAATACCGAAATATAATGTTCATCTGATTCTGACAAGATATATCTAATGTTTCATTCGCCTGAACTGATACAAATTCACAAATAGAAAGTTCTTTCTGAATCTCTTCATTCATCACTTGAGTTACACAGTCAATAAGTTCATTCTGAATGTCACTAGAAGTTCCTTTAAATCCTGAAGTTGCTCCCAGATGCTCTCTCATGAATTGTTCTTCTTGTGCTAGCAATTCCAAGGTCTCGAGGTAATTACCTTTATTTACGGAGTCACTACTCTCGTCATGCCCACGGAATGGAAGTTCTTGTTCTTCGAGAAAACACACCACTTGAACTAACCTGCCAAGAACCCGTCTATTATGATTTACTAACTCATTATGCTTTAGAGCTGCAAGACGAGCCGCTTCTGATATCGCATGATCTATTATACTCCTGCCGAGAAGAAGAAAACGCTCACTGTTCTGAATATGTCTTTTTGAAATCTGGTGTTTACGTGCTCTTCTATGAAAATTTTTTAGGGTACTGATGCCACCCTCATTCCATTCACTATCACTTCCAAATAATATGCAAATGTAACACTAAAACTTACAATCTGTCACACTTGCTGTAAGCCATGTATAATCCTTATACCATTGGGACTGGAAAGTTCTTATTTGGTTTCCATCCTTTTGCACAATTTTCAATAATGGCTGTGGCCGCTTGTCTTTCAGGGCACATTTTTCTTCGAAAGACAAAGAAGAAAATGGAGTTCGAAGCAAGTATGTAATAAGATCATTACTTTCATTCATTATACACGGATTTAAAAAATACTGGCAACTCTTCACAAAACACAGACCACTAATAATAAGTTGTAAACTTCACAGATCAACAGATCAGAGCGTAAACATTAACTCGTAACTCGAGACTTGGAGACTAGACTCCCAGCTAGGTTTCAAAGCGAGCACTTACCGCTGCATGACGTCATACGTTGTCATAGCAACCAGCACAAGCCCCGCCCGCTAGCAGAAAGGTAAGAGTCTGGCTGAAGCCAGACTCAACGGCTAGGCTCAGTGCTCTGCGAGTAGCGCGGCAGATCGGAGAGCCGTCAAGTCTATTAAGTTTATTAGACATAATTTTCGTGCCTTATATCAATAATTTACTATTCGTATTTCGTCTGGGGAATCTGAGACTCTTAGATTCCCCCCTAGCTTCGCCACTGCTTGACTCTCAGCTGCACGAATGAATCAATTGATATGTTTATTATCGTACACACTGTTGCTTTACCAATATTTATAAATACAGGGTGTCCTTGAAACAATTCTAATATTTACGGAGGAGGCGACACACAACAAACGAAGGAAACAGAGGTCCTTTAAGCACTGGTCGCAAACACAATATCTTCGGAGTTATGTTCCGCTATCACTACCATCAATAATCACCATGTCTTTGATATACTCTTACTAACATGTACTCGAAGTGACCACCATTCATTGTAATTCAGCCTTCCACCCTACGTCGCATGTAATCACGTATTCGTTAAAACACCCCCAGCTGTTTCCGGTTTGCATCACAGGCGTTGAACACGCTTTCTTCTAGTGTATCCATTTCATTTAAGGGGACTGCATACACCATGGTTTTTACACGTCCTCAAAGCCAAAAATGTAAAGTTTTGAAGTCAGGCAAACGGTCAGGCAAGGATTTTGGCCCTGTCTGATCAATCCATGGTTCATGGAAGACTCGCGTTAGGTGTCGCCTAGTCCTACAGTGAAAACAAGCCAGTGCCCAATCATGTATCCACCATACCACCACACACTGGTAGAGTTACTGTACGAAAATTTAATTTTATAACATTTCTGTTGCTCACGGTCAAATTCAATTTTTATAAAACCTTTGACAAAACTTTTCATAAAATAGGACATGTTCTATTCCGTAAAATTAGTTTTACGGAACGAACCAATCAGCAAAGCTGACATCACGATGATGCTGGCGCTACGCCGTGAGAAGATTGTGAAGCTCGATTGTAAACAAACACTTCTTTCTAAAATGGCAGGATCCGGGTGGACTAAGGAAGCTGTTAGTTTTTTACAGGACGAATACCAGAAATATCCTTGTTTGTACGAAGTTAAAACGCCACTTTACCACAATAGAAATGCAAGAAGAGGGGCAGAAAAAACAATCGCCGAATACCTATATGAATGCTGGTCTTCTAACCTCAACTAATTTTCAACTAAGGACAGTAACCCTCTACCTTCTTCTCTTCTTTTGATCCAATCCCGTGTCCAGCATTTCCTGGCAATCCATTTCTTCCTTTTTACCACTGTACAACATATAATAATTGCAGCTAACGCAGCAAGTTTTGCTTTATTTGTTGGAGCCACATTCTCAAACACACTAAGTTGAACAGTTGATTCTTGGTTTAAAAATGTATCGATAGGTGGCAGCACATACACATTTTAGTTCAGAAGTGAGTTCAAAGATGGCCACCCTGATGCTACCACGGATTTTATCAAATAATTTTACCATGAGCAACACAACTTGTTTTCACCAAATTTTTATAAAATTAATTGTACAACAAATTTTACGAAACATTTTGCCGTGAGCAATAGGCATAAGAATATATTTCTGTCTTTTGTTGCACACGACCCTCAAACAATTATTGAAAAATCGTGATCATTGATAGTAGTGGTAGCGGACCACACTTCCAAAGATATTGGGTTTGCGATTATAAACATTTTATTCCCTCGTCTGTAAATATTGGAACTTTTTTCAAGGACAGCCTGTATATGTAATAACCGCTATGGGGTAGCTAATTTTAGTGAGATAAACACTACGAAGTGAGAAGGAATTAAATAGAATGTTGACTGTTCTGTGATACATTGAAACATCCAAACTTAAAATCAATTGTATGAACACTAAAATTTTAGTTGTGAGCAAAGATGACTGGGAAGTTAATACAAACATAAGAACAGGAAATTCCAAAACAGGACAAATGGAACATTTCTGTTACTTACGGATCATTATCACTGAAGACAATAGATGCACCAAGGAAATCAAAAGAAGAATAGCTCTTGCTAAAGAGGCCTTTCCAAATGAAAGAATTCTTTTAACAAATACCCATAAGTTTAGAAACAAGAAAGGCTTTTGTAAAATCCTTTGTCTGGAGTATACTACTTTGCGGTTGTGAGAGCTGGACTGTGGAAAAAAGGAAAGAGATTGATTGGAAGGAACTGAAATGTGGATTTGGAGGAAAATGACTGGGACGTGCTGGACAAAGGAAAAAGGATTAATCGAGATGTTCTAATGGAAATCAATGAACGACGGAGACTGATAAAGGATATGGAAGGAAGATAAAACTTTATGTCATATCCTAAGACATAATGACTTCCTATTAAACGTATTTGAAAGAAAAATACTAGGAAAGAAAGGAGGAGGAAGACCAAGGGAGTCATTTTTTGAGGATGCGAGAAAGTTGATGGGATGTAAAAACTACAAGGAAGTGAAGAGGACAGCAGGATTGAGAGAAAGGTTACAGTATGATGTATGATGATGATGTACACTGCTTAAAAATGACATTTTCGTCTTGCTGGCAAATGACGCTGTTGATGGTGTGATTCGTCCGTCGGATGGAGACGTTAAGGCATAAGCAGACCCCTTGGTGTTATTCGACAGCAGCAGGCTATCTGCCGGCACCGAGTTTCACCCTCCAACTTCTTAATATCACATATATCACGTCATTCATTTCATCTCATTAATTCCTTTGGTGAGGTTGACGTCAGGAAGTGCACCCGGCCTTAAATACTCACCCCGTAGAGAATCGGGACAAGGGTTTGATACACAATACATCTCTCCGGTAATACGAGAACGTCTTTTGTGGGACACTGATCTGATAATTTCCAGTTTATCACCATTAATAAGTAGTTCTCGTCTCTGCCAAGAGATAGCAGAACTGAAGATTTTACAAATTTGTTACTTCAAGTGTGGACACTTTTTACACTTAATGTGTTCGATACTTCTCTTTAAAGTCCGTCATCTATTAAAATATATTAAAATCGACTCTAACTTGAACCTCCTGTAGCTTAAGAAACTATTCTTATAAATGTACAAAAGATGAATTGGAATTCTATCACGATGAATACTTTGTACCGAGATGTATATCTTATATATATAAAGCCAGAAGGCTAACTGACTGACTGACTGACTGACTCACTCACTGACATTAATGTTTGCCCACTTCCAGGTGAGCTAGGAACTTGAAATTCGGCAGTCTGATAGCTTTTAGGCTGCAACCCATGGAAAAATTCCAAAAAGTTGAAACTTTTCATATTTAGCCCCCCTTCCGTCCAATCAAATTATCAGCCTGAAATTTCGTGTTCAACCCTTCCAGATGAGCTAGGAACTTGAAATTCGGCAATCTGATAGCTATTAGGGTGTGTCCCATGGGGAAATTCCAAAAAGTTCATATTTTTTGTATTTAGCCCCCCCTTCGCCGAAACACTGAAATTTCGTGTTACACCCTTGCAGATGAGCAAGGAACTTGAAATTCTGCTATCAAATAGCTCTTGGGCTGCAACCCAAGGAAAATTTCAAAAAAGTTGAAATATTTCATATTTAGCCCCCCTTCCGCCCAATCAAATTATCGGACTGAAATTTCATGTTAGACCCTGCCAGATGAGCTAGGAACTTGAAATGTGGCAATCTGATAGCTATTAGGGTGTGTCCCATGGGGAAATTCCAAAAAGTTCAAATGTTTTGTTATTAGCCCCCCCCCTTCGCCGAAACACTGAAATTTTGTGTTACACCCTTGCAGATGAGCTAGGAACTTGAAATTCGGCATTCAAATAGCTGTTGGGCTGCAACCCAAGGAAAAATTCCAAAAAGTTGAAATATTTTCATATTTAGCCCCCCTTCTGCCCAATCAAAATATCGGAGTGAAATTTCGTGTTAGGCCCTTCCAGATGAGCTAGGAACTTGAAATGTGGCAATCTGATAGCTATTAGGGTGTGTCCAAAGGGGAAAATCCGAAAAGTTCAATTTTTGGGTATTTAGCCCCCCCTTCGCCGAAACACTGAAATTTTGTGTTACACCCTTGCAGATGAGCTAGGAACTTGAAATTCGGCAATCAAATAGCTATTAGGCTGCAACCCAAGGAAAAATTCCGAAAAGTTGAAAATTTTTCATATTTAGCCCCCTTCCGCCCAATCAAAATATCGGAGTGAAATTTCATGTTAGGCCCTTCCAGATGAGCTAGGAACTTGAAATTCGGCAGTCTGATAGCTTTTAGGCTGCAACCCAAGGAAAAATTCCAAAAGTTGAAATTTTTCATATTTACCCCCCCTTCCGCCCAATCAAATTATCGGACTGAAATTTCGTTTTAGACCCTTCCAGTTAAGCTGGGAACTTGAAATTCGGCAATCTGATAGCTATTAGGGTGTGTCCCATGGGGAAATTCCAAGAAGTTCATATTTTTTGTATTTAGCACCCCCTTCGCCGAAACACTGAAATTTCGTGTTACACCCTTGCAGATGAGCAAGGAACTTGAAATTCTGCTATCAAATAGCTCTTGGGCTGCAACCCAAGGAAAAATTCCAAAAAGTTGAAATTTTTCATATTTAGCCCCCCTTCCGCCCAATCAAATTATCGGACTGAAATTTCATGTTAGACCCTGCCAGATGAGCTAGGAACTTGAAATGTGGCAATCTGATAGCTATTAGGGTGTGTCCCATGGGGAAATTCCAAAAAGTTCAAATTTTTTGTAATTAGCCCCCCCCTTCGCCGAAACACTGAAATTTTGTGTTACACCCTTGCAGATGAGCTAGGAACTTGAAATTCGGCAATCAAATAGCTGTTGGGCTGCAACCCAAGGAAAAATTCCAAAAAGTTGAAATATTTTCATATTTAGCCCCCCTTCTGCCCAGTCAAAATATCGGAGTGAAATTTCGTGTTAGGCCCTTCCAGATGAGCTAGGAACTTGAAATGTGGCAATCTGATAGCTATTAGGGTGTGTCCCAAGGGGAAATACCAAAAAGTTCAATTTTTTGGTATTTAGCCCCCCTTCGCCGAATCACTCAAATTTCGGTGTTACACCCTTGCAGATTAGCTAGGAACTTGAAATTCGGCAATCAAATAGCTATTAGGCTGCAACCCAAGGAAAAATTCCGAAAAGTTGAAAATTTTTCATATTTAGCCCCCCTTCCGCCCTATCAAAATATCGGAGTGATATTTCATGTTAGGCCCTTCCAGATGAGCTAGGAACTTGAAATGTGGCAGTCTGATAGCTATTAGGGTGTGTCCCAAGGGAAAATTCCAAAAAGTTCAAATTTTTTGTATTTAGCCCGCCCTTCGCCGAATCACTCAAATTTCGGTGTTACACCCTTGCAGATTAGCTAGGAACTTGAAATTCGGTAATCAAATAGCTATTAGGCTGCAAACCAAGGAAAAATTCCAAAAAGTTGAAATTTTTCATATTTACCCCCCCTTCCGCCCAATCAAATTATTGGACTGAAATTTCGTTTTAGACCCTTCCAGTTAAGCTGGGAACTTGAAATTCGGCAATCTGATAGCTATTAGGGTGTGTCCCATGGGGAAATTCTCAGAAGTTCATATTTTTTGTACTTAGCCCCCCCTTCGCCGAAACACTGAAATTTCGTGTTACACCCTTGCAGATGAGCAAGGAACTTGAAATTCGGCTGTCAAATAGCTCTTGGGCTGCAACCCAAGGAAAAATTCCAAAAAGTTGAAATTTTTCATATTTAGCCCCCTTCCGCCCAATCAAATTATCGGACTGAAATTTCATTTTAGACCCTGCCAGATGAGCTAGGAACTTGAAATGTGGCAATCTGATAGCTATTAGGGTGTGTCCCATGGGGAAATTCCAAAAAGTTCAAATTTTTTGTAATTAGCCCCCCCTTCGCCGAAACACTGAAATTTTGTGTTACACCCTTGCAGATGAGCTAGGAACTTGAAATTCGGCAATCAAATAGCTATTAGGCTGCAACCCAAGGAAAAATTCCGAAAAGTTGAAAATTTTTCGTATTTAGCCCCCCTTCCGCCCAATCAAAATATCGGAGTGAAATTTCATGTTAGGCCCTTCCAGATGAGCTAGGAACTTGAAATGTGGCAATCTGATAGCTATTAGGGTGTGTCCCAAGGAAAAAGTCCAAAAAGTTCAAATTTTTTGTATTTAGCCCCCCCTTCGCCGAATCACTCAAATTTCGGTGTTACACCCTTGCAGATTAGCTAGGAACTTGAAATTCGGTAATCAGATGGCTATTAGGCTGCAACCGAAGGAAAAATTCCGAAAAGTTGAAATTTTTCATATTTAGCCTCCTTCCGCCCAATCAAAATATCGGACTGAAATTTCGTGTTAGACCCTTCCATATGAGCTAGGAACTTGAAATTCGGCTGCCTGATAGCTATTTGGCTGTAACCCAATTAAGAATTCCAAAAAGTTCAAAATTTTCATATTTAGCCTCCACCGAATCGAAATATCGGACTCAAATTTCGGGTAAGACCCTTCAGTTCCGGATGAGCTAGAAGCTTGGAATTCGTTAATCTGATAGCTATTAAGCTGCAACCTTGGGAAAAATTCTAAAAAGTTGAAATGTTTCATATTTAGCCGCTTTTCCGTCCAATCAAATTATCGGACTAAAATTTCGCGTTAGACCCTTGCAGATGAGCTACGAACTTGAAATTTGGCAATCTGATATAAATTAGGCTGCAACCCAAGGGAAAATTCCAAAAAGTTCAAATTTTTCATATTTATCCCCCCACCGAATCAAAATATGGGACTCAAATTTCGGTTTAGAACCTTCCGTTCCAGATGCGCTAGAATATTGGAATTCGGCAATCTGATAGCTATTAGGCTGAAACCCAAGGAAAATGCCAAAAAGTAAAAATTTTCATATTTAATCCCCCCCGCCCAATCAATATATCGAGCTCAAATTTTTTGTTAGAGCCTTCCAGATGATCTACGATCTTGAGATTCGGCGATGTGATGGCTATTAGGTTGCAACCCAAGGAAAAATTCAAATTTAGTTCAAATTTTTCATATTTAGCCCTCTCCCCGCCCAATGAAATTATCAGACTTAAATTTCGTGTTAGGCCCATCCAGATGATCCAGGAATTGAAATTAATCAATATGATAGAAATTGGGCTGTAAGCCAAGAAAAAATTCCAAAACATTCCATTTTCTCATATTTTCCCCTCCACCACCCAATCAAAATCCTCTGCACCCCTCCCCCCAAACAAAATGGCGGACGCCATGATGCAGTGCCCTACAAAATTAATATTTGGCAATGCTCTAGATCCAAGCCTGTAACCGACGAAGAAATCGCAACAAGCTCAAATTTTGAATAATTAACCCACTGAAAAATCAAAATATGAAGCCAAATTTAATGACGATGCAGACTTTCGTTTAAAGCTATTTTGTGGCTGAACGGTAATTGCTATCAATGAACTGATTGCACTTTCGCGTCCTAAAATTTTGGTCGTATGACTTTTTGTCGTATCTCGACCCCTTCTACCTTAGACTGACCTTCATTTCCCCGGTTTTTATCAATTTTGTTAAATTTCCATACATTTTTTACTGATTAACACACTCATAAGACAGATAGACACTAAATTCAGCACGCTCCCTGACACGACCATTGGCCATATGTAGACCGACTTTGATTATTCTACTGCTATGAATGTATGGGAAACTGAAGGAATAACTTACCTAGAAACACTACCTTAATTTCAGCATAATGTATGTACCGTAATCAATTTATGGCGAAGACCATGGAGATACGGCAAAACTTCAAACAACCAAAATTGTAGGTCGTTATATTGTCGTCCAGCGTGCCAAGTTTCAAGAGTGTAGGTGTCTGCTAAGTTGGCAAAATCTTTTTTCAACTTGTTTAAAGCGGTCGAAATTTGACATGGATCGATATGTTCACCTCCTTCCTTGGTATAAATACGCAAGATACTAGAAAAGGCCTAAGACAGTAATGTAGAAGACTAAAGGGGGTCGTCTGATGGCGCAATCCATACTTTGATACGACGTACCGTTTTTCCGCAATAAATTTCCTAACCAAAGTCTCCACTATTTAGCGTGCACATTGCCTGGCTCTATATTATATTATATATATAAAACTGTTTGGCTCACTGGCTGGCATAAATGTTTACCCACTTCGGCATGAGCTAGAAACTTAAAATTTAACAATATGATAGCAAATAGGCTGTATTGTGGAAAAGTTCCATATGTTGATTTTGTGTTATTTTTACTTCCCTTGCCTTAAACTAAATTTTGGACGATATGTTGCAGTGCGCCAAAGAATTAAAATTTGCCGCAGTTACATCTTTGGCCTGCAACCGACGGAGAAATTCTAAGGAGTTGAATTGTTTAACGTTTTCATCTCCAGAAGTTATCAAAATCTGGACGCAAATTTCAGTATGGTGCTAAGTAACGTTTCGATAATTTTAGTGGCTAAACTGTAAGTCGTACCGCCAAATGGACAAGACGTTCGGATCCCATCATCAAGGGTTCTACAACTTCGGTCCCGGGAATTTTAGTCGTATCATGATCCTTATGCCTTGGATAGAACTCCATTTTTCAGATTTCACGTCAATTTTTTACAGTTTCCGTAATTAATTTACTGTTTTACACACTTATAAGACCGATAGAATCATGAAATTTGGCAGGCTCATTGGAACGTCTGTGGGCCACAAGTGACCAAATGCATGATTCTAGCACCCTGTAAACATGGAAAAACGAAAGTAATACGTAAACCCTGTCCTCCTAATCCAAGGTTTTAAAGCAATCTACGGTCAACTCGAACAGATACGACAAAACATCAAATAACGGAAATATAGAGCGTTTCAACCACAATAAACCTGCCAAGTTTCAAGATTATAGCTCTCCGTTACGTTAGGAAAATAATTTCTTATTTTGTGAGAATCGTACGTAATTTTCACCACGTCGGAACGTTTAACGCTACCTCGTCTATAAATCGTGAATATACGGTACGAGAAAATATTACAGGACCAAATATGTACGCGAATATATGCGCCGTCTGGTGGCGAATTCGTTCTTCGTAACGAAGTACCTTTTCGTCACAGTAGTTTTCCATGTGAGCACTTGAAATATAGAGGAATTGGGGGTTTGGGGGCGCAGCCCCCAACGAGCGAAAGCGAGTCTATATATATAAAATAGCTTGTCCTGACTGACTGACTGACTGATTCATCATCGCCGAGCCAAAACTACTGGACATAAAGAAATGAAATTTTGGGGATATATTCACATTATGATGTAGGTGCTCGCTAAGAAAGGATTTTTGGATATTCCTTCGGTAAGGGGGTGAAAAGGGGGGGTGAAATTTTAAAATGAGTGTATCTATATCTCAAAACTTTAAACGTTTATAGATGTAAAAATTGGTATTTAGAATCTTCTTTAAAAATAAGAAAACACGTATTTTTTTTGTTTTCAGAAAATCCCAATAGGAGGGGTGAAAAAGGGTGAAAATGGGGGAAAATAGGTTGAATACCTTTAATCAGGATACCGGTACTTATATATCAGAAACTGAAGATATTACAGACCTCAAAATTGGTACTTTTGATCTCTTTTAAAAATAAAGTAACACGTATTTTTTTGTTTTTGGAAAATCCAATTAATGGGAGGGTGAAAAGGGGGTGAATTTTTAAAATGAGTGAATCCATATCTCGAAACTTTTAAAGTTTGCTGATGTAAAAATTGGTATTTAGAAACTTCATTAAAAATAAAGAAACACGCAATTTTTTGTTTTCGGAAAATCGCAATAGAAGGAGTGAAAAGGGGTTAAAAAGGGGTTGAATGCCTTTAATGAGGCTACTTATATCTCAGAAACTGAAGATATTACAGACCTGAAAATTGGTGTTTGGGATCTCCTTTAAAAATCAAGGAGCACTTATTTTTTTGTTTCTGGAAAACCCAATTAAGGGGAGGTGAAAAGGGGGGTAATATTTTAAAATGAGTGTATCTATATCTCAAAACTTTTAAAGGTTATAGATGTAAAAATTGGTATTTAGAATCTCCTTTAAGAATAAAGAAACACATATTTTTTGTTTTCGGAAAATCTCAATAGGAGGAGTGAAAAGGGATGAAAAATGGGTTGAATGCCTTTAATGAGGCACTTATATTTCAGAACCTGAAGATATTACAGACCTGAAAATTGGTGTTTGGGATCTCCTTTAAAAATAAAGAAACACGTATTTTTTGTTTGTGGAAAATCCAATTAATGGTGGGTGAAAAGGGGGTGATTTTTTAAAATGAGTGCATCTATATCTCAAAACTTTAAAATGTACACATGTAAAAATTGGTAGTTATAATCTCCTCTAAAAATAAAGGAACACGTATTTTTTTGTTTCCTGTAAATTCTAATAGGAGGGGTGTAAAAGGGGTGAAAAATGGATTGAATGCCTTTAATGGGGATACATATATCTCAGAAACCAAAGATATTACAGAACTGAAAATTTGTATATGGGATCTCCTTTAAAAATAAAGAAACACGTAATTCTTAGTTTTTGGGAAATCCAATTAATGGCGGTTAAACAGGAGTGACAAATTGGAGTGAATTTTTTGAAAGACTATATCTACAGAATATCTTGGAAACGTAAAATGTTACAGACGTAAAAAGTGGGTGTTTGGAATCTCCTGTAAATGTAAATAAACATAGGTGATTTGTTTTTGGAAACTCCACTTAAGGGGAACTCAAAAGGGGTGAAATTTTAAAATGAGAATTTTTACAGTATATCTAAAAAAAACTTAACATGTTACAGAAGTGAAGTTATTTTTTATCTCTATTAAACATAAAGAAACGTGTGTTTTTAGTTTTCGGAAATACCACTTGGGTGGATGGGGTGGTAAAAGTGACTGAAAATGGTGTTGAATTCTTTTAATTAGGCTACTGATATCACAAAAATGAAGACGTTACAGACGTGAAATTTGATATTTGCAATCTGCTTTAAAAGTAAAGAAACACGTATTCTCGGAAAATCCAATGAAGGGGGGGGGGAAAGAATTGAAAAATTAATTGGCTTAATTGTATGAGAATACATACATCTAATAAAAACTACAGTTGTTACAGACGTGAAAATTCGTATTTGGATCTCCTTTAAAAACAAAGAAAAGCGCGTTTTGGTGGGGAAACCATCTTGGAGGGCGGGAGTGTAAAGGAGTTGAATTCCTTTCATGAGGACACATAAATCAAAAACTGAAGAAGTTAGAGTCGTGATCATTGGTATTTAAGAAGATCCTTTACTATTAAAGAAACAAGTATTTTTTGCGGAAAAATTCAGTTGGGGGGGGAGTATTGTGATATGAAGTGCAGAAAGTAAACTGAAGGTAATAGACGTGAACATTGGTGTTTGGAATCTCCCTTAAACATAAAGAAACAAGCATTCTTTAAATTTTTGGGCCGGGCTGAGTGGCTCAGACGGTTAAGGCGCTGGCCTTCTAACCCCAACTTGGCAGGTTCGATCCTGGCTCAGTCCGGTGGTATTTGAAGGTGCTCAAATACGACAGCCCCGTGTCGGTAGATTTACTGGCACGTAAAAGAACTCCTGCGGGACAAAATTCCGGCACCTCGGCGTCTCCAAAGACCGTAAAAGTAGTTAGTGGGACGTAAAGCAAATAACATTATTATTATTATTAATTTTTTTGGGGGGGTGGCGGTAAATAAACTTAACGGCGGTGGGGTGTAGAAGTAGGTGAGACCAATTGATTTTAGCTGTTATTAATGTACTTATAAGGATCCTCCGTTGCTCAGGCGGCAGCGCGCCGGCCTCTCACAGCTGGGTTCCGTGGTTCAAATCCCGGTCACTCCATGTGACATTCGTGCTGGACAAAACGGTGGCGGGACAGGTTTTTCTCCGGATACTCCGGTTTTCCCTGTCATCAGCCATTCCAGCAACACATAATAGTAATAATAATAACAATAATAATAATAATAATAATAAAAAAATAATAATAATATTCCGGACCGTCGTCAAATGTGCGGCCCGCCCTGGAAACGGCTCCTGGACGGGTAATGACTAAGAATGCAGTCCGGCCGCGGGTTCAGTGCCGCCAAGGCACCCAATATGACACCACGCCGGATCTCCTGACGGATTTTATCCATATTAAAAATGATTATAGGAAAAGATGGCAAAGATTTACGGACCCATCTGACCGGGAGGAATACCTGAGCCTAGCCCGGGAAGTACGAAATCGATTGCTGGAAAGGAAGATTGAAAAATGGGAGGAAACGTGCCGTAAAATAATAGAAAACCAGTCAGATCGGGAATTTTGGTGGATTCTTGCAGAAAACGAGTCAGATCGCGAATTTCGTCGGATTATATATCTAAAACAATAAGCATTCAATTATAAATTTCAGTATAATACCGTAGCGAAGCACGGGTATCTTGCTAGTATTAAATAAAGTTGATACCTCAAAGCGTGAGTGATAACATTACCTGTACATAGCACCGATGGCTTCCAACGATTGATGAAGTAGCGAAACGTAGTGATGGCAAAACTTTTCAGAATATGGATGTATCGGATTTTCGATACATCGGTGTTAAAATATCGATGCCATTGATATATCGGCCTTCAAAATATCGATATATCGCCGATATATCGGTTTTAAAATATTGGTGCTATTATCCGTTATTGTAAGACTGAAGACTCTTCAACGAAATAAACGGCTAATAGAAAACTAACGGCTCTTTAAAAATAGGCCTACTTTCTGCTTAATAGGTCTAAAATACATTAATTACCGGTATTTATAAAACACTGACATAGGCATTTAGTTCATGCCTGAAGTTCCTTTAACAAGCGACGTATATAGTATTTCGTGTTTTAATGTATGTATCTTCAAACGAGGCTTCATATTTGTGGTATTGCCGGAACGTTTCAAAATTTTGGCACACGTATCACACTTCACTTCAGTTTTATTGATTTTTGTGAAATATCTCCACACATCACTTTTATCTGAAGCCATTTATGAAACTACTTGTTGAAAACTGTATACAGTACCACTAAAATATGTAAACGTATGAATCAGTTAAAGCAACACTGTGAAGTACGAACAACACTAACCACCAACTTGACTGTACCTCACCGACAACAATGGCAACGTATTTAACGACTGGGCATGCTGCGGCTGGCGGCTTAATTGACTTACAAGATGTGCACGATGGATGAGTTGTGATATTATCACTATATTTACCGAAGTGAACTGAGAAATAAAAATTCAAATTTCGTAACTGTAGCATGCAAATATCGGCAAATATTGAAAGGGCCTGAAAAAGAATCACATCGTAGCCAAAAGTATTAAATTAGACAGAAATATCGATATATTGGGCACAAAATATTGATATCAACAATATATCGGACCTCAAAATATCGATGTCGATATATCGATATTTTCCTCTCAAAAAATATCAATATTTTCGATATATCGATATTCGTTTGCCATCTCTAGCGAAAAGACCCATGACCAGACGAAAGTTTCGACAATGTTCTTCTTTTTTTTTTTTACAATAAGTTTAAGAGAACTACTCTCGGACCATAATCAGCACACGTATAGTGCGCCTTAATTGTACGTAAACTATGTATTATATAACCTTTCACCACGTCAGATTCTCACGATGGTGGGCAAGGATACGAACAGCTGATTGAAGAAGACAGTAGTCATGGAATTTAAGTAACATCTACTCAAGGACCGGTTATGTGTAAATTAGAATATTTCTTTGTGTGTTTGTTATTATTATTAGTGATATTATTCTTGTTTCAGTAAAATTCCAGACCTGTTCAAAAAGTTTCATAATGAGGTGATGTAGAAAGCATGAAAAACTTGCTTGGAATTCTTTTTAGAGAAAAGATGTGTTCATTTTCGTGTTCAGAGACCCGCCAGCGCACCCCCAGAGTGCATTTACTTTCATAACCTAACGAAGAGTAGTGCACGCGGTGTTCCATTGATGGAATAGCTACTCGCATTGCTATTGGTTGAAGGAAAATACGTTGTGACGTCATTCCCATCCATAGAGTAAAAAAACACAGCTAATAAAGCCTGTAAGCGAAGCAATATATATAATACAGAAGAACATATCAATAGAATTACATAGGTATTGTATCAACAATGGAGAGACAAATTAAATGGCATATGGCTTTTAGTGCCGGGAGTGTTCGAGGACATGATGGGCTCTCCAGGTGCAGGTCTTTTGACTTGACGCCTGTAGCCGACCTGCGCGTCGTGATGAGGATGAAATGATGATGAAGACAACACATAAACCCAGTCTCTGCGCGAGGGAAATTAACCAATGATGGTTAAAATTCCCGACCCTGCCGGAAATCGAACACGGGATTCCTGTGACCAGCTAACCATTTAGCCATGGAGCCAGACAATGGAGAGACGTACTGCTGTCTCGATCTCGAGGCGCTATCTGCCGAGAACTATGTAGTAGGCTTTGTTACTATCCGGCATTCTTAATTAAGCTTTTCAAAGCTAGCAGGAAAAAGGTATTTCATCTTCTCACCAGTAACCCACATAGAATGCGGTGCTGTAGTACGGCAAGAAGAAAAGGTCATTTTGGTCTAGGGATCACTACCCTAACCAATCCAGACTAATGGTCTTGGCCAGGCCCTTCCCTAACCAGTGCAGACGAATGGTGTTTGTACAGCAAACTAGAGGTCTAAGGCTTACTCCCCTAGACTCTCTTTGCTTGTCCCCATATCACTAGTATTGTCCAGGCCCTACCCTAAGCACCCAGACCAATGGCCTTATCCAGGCTTTACCATAACCTATCCAGACATATGGTCTTGCACAGACCCTACCGTAACCAATCCAGACGAATGGTCTAGTTCCTAAGTAGAGAGGTTGGCAGCCTTGTGCAGAGCGAGATAACTTCGGCGGTGAGTCGTCTGCGAGAAATAAACATATGACAGTCCTACCGTGCGTAGATGGTAGGTGGTAACCACTGATCTCTATATCTGGATGGCTGGTAGCTTGGGTAGCAGTAAGCCGAATAGAAGATGACTGGCGTAGGAAGATGGCAGCGAGGACCACGAGGAGCGCGCTTGCTTTGTTTATGCTTAGTTCAGTGACGCCAGGCCTCTTGATTGTAGTTTCACGAGTGTTCTGTGCTGTGTTATTGCAAAGTAAATAGTAGTGTACTTTACGAATTTAGGTTCGTTGCCTTGTAGTATACTTGTGGATTACAAGATCATCATCATCATCATCATCATCATCATCATCATCATCATCATCATCATCATCATCTGTTTACCCTCCAGGTTCGGCTTTTCCCTCGGACTCAGCGAGGGATCCCACCTCTACCGCCTCAAGGGCAGTGTCCTGGAGCTTCAGACTCTTGGTCGGGGGATACAACTGGGGAGAATGACCAGTACCTTGCCCAGGCGGCCTCACCTGCTATGGTGAACAGGGGCCTTGTGGAGGGATGGGGAGATTGGAAGGGATAGACAAGGAAGAGGGAAGGAAGCGGCCGTGGCCTTAAGTTAGGTACCATCCCGGCATTCGCCTGGAGGAGAAGTGGGAAACCACGGAAAACCACTCCGAGGATGGCTGAGGTGGTAATCGAACCCACCTCTACTCAGTTGACCTCCCGAGGCTGAGTGGACCCCGTTCCAGCCCTCGTACCACTTTTCAAATTTTCGTGGCAGAGCCGGGAATCGAACCCGGACCTCCGGGGGTGGCAGCTAATCACGCTAACCACCACACCGCAGAAGCGGACCGGATTACAAGATTCAATTTAAATATGTATGTGTTTATCTGAAATATGAATGAAGAAACATTCTACGGGGTATTAACATACCGCAGTGTTCAGCTTATGGATGTACAAACAAAACCGATCAGCAGAAGGAGAAATCATATCATCGGGGAGTTTTATACTGTACATAAGAATCTTCCTAGGGTAGTGTTTTGAGTTTTAGGTTTGTTGTATCTTTTTTTCGCATATTCCGGGAGCAAAATGGCAATTAATTTTTGTAGGTTTCCTTTCTCGAGACCCGAACTTCTAAGATCATGGATTAGGAGTATCAGGCGGGAGAATTGGGAGCCTTCTAAAACAGCTGTTCTCTGCTCGGATCACTTAGAGGAAGACTGTTTTGATAGAAATGGACAAACTGTACACCTTAGAAGTGATGTACAGCCAACTGTTTTCAATTTTACTGAACATTAACTGCAAGTAAAGATTTACTTATATTTTCTTTTTATTTCTCATAATTAAACTGACGGTTTCGATGAAATAATTGACGTGACCTTATAACAATCTTAGAAAATGAAGTCTGGAGGAATTCTAGACCTTATTTACATCAGTAATAATTATGGGTTTCAGACACTGGAGTGGTGGGAGAAGGGAAAGTGTGGTGGGTGTTTGGGGCTATCCCATTATACTATTCGTGGTATTTGGGACTCTTTTAACTGGTGTTACATATTTCTGATGATGGCTATCAATATCGCTTTGCTAGCTGAATTTAATTAAAGAGGTCTGTAATAGTAAATTAAGCTGCAGGTAATGTGATATATTGACAAGTTTTTAATATTTGCCGGTTTTATAAATGTGTACATTTGCTTCAATGATATTTTAATTTGATAAACTGCGCGTTATTTCATGGAAACAGGAAACAGAAATTCATTATCAAGCACCGATTACGATATGTCGAATCTAGGCCTGTATAGAGCTAGGTTTATAGGTACATCATTTTAAGAATGCATAATTTCGTGGCATACATGTATACAATTTACAGCAATGTTTCCAGAAACTGGTTTTCACTCGTATTGTGTTACCGATCGCTAATTGCATGTATTTAGCACCTAAGTTAATATTTGTCGGCCGTTATTATACACTCATGTCTATTGCTATCCCGGAGATTTACTGACCTCGGAATGACGTGTCAGTGATCCCAATGTCCTTATGCTTTGAGTGAACATGTCTCTATATTTTTAATTATTCCAATTCGCCATTAATTGCGACTTAAAATTGACTATATTATCATTGCTTCCCCATAAGGAGAGCTCTAGGTTGGGTACGCCAACATGGCGAACCGCGCGCTCAACTTGGCGTACTTTCTCCTGCAGCCGAGACCTGCCATCAGCGATCCATGTATAGAGATCAGTGGTGGTAACCAATGGTAATAATGTTGCGTGAACAGGGCTGGATTTATAATCTTGTTTCATGTCGGTAATTGGCAAAACTAAATGCATAAAAGAACACTATGAAATGATTTCAGAGAAGTTTGCAAGTCAATCGTAGGACCATATAGTATAAGGAGAATTCATTCGAATATAAGTCAACTGAAAGAAATGTAGCCGACAATCTTAGGTAATAACGTTACAGTTGAAGTTATTTGTGTATTAAGGAAGTTTGGTCATATAAGATCAGCTGATTTTATTGATAATTTGTCACAACTAATATTCTTAACTCAGACTTAAAAGGCAAGTGTGCGTAACATGATATAGGAACGAAATGTTACACATGTCAAATAAAATTGTTCTGTAAGTTTCAGATTAAAATACCTTGTACAAGAATTATAATTGTGACCAAGAGTGTTAAGATTAGAGTTCGATACTAAGGTAAGGGAAAATTTGGACGATGACGAATGACGAACACGAATGGATAATAACACAGAAGACGGCGTGGATTCTTTAAAATAGGTAGTATAATTTCGAATTAATTCAGTAATATCTATAACATTATTTCTAGTTGCAATTGATTTATTTTAACGTATAATCAGTGATTTTCATTCTTTATTTCTAGCCGAGTGCAGCCCTTGTAAGGCAGACCCTCCGATGAGGGTGGGTGGCATCTGCCATGTGTAGGTAACTGCGTGTTATTGTGGTGGAGGATAGTATTATGTGTGGTGTGTGAGTTGCACGGATGTTGGGGACAGCACAAACACCTAGCCCCCGGGCCATTGGAATTAACCAATCAAGGTTAAAATCCCCGACCCAGCTGGGAATCGAACCCGGGACCCCCTGAACCGAAGGCCAGTACGCTGACCATTCAGCCAACGAGTCGGACAAACACGGCCTGATAACTAGGGAAAGGAATTGTAAGAAATGTGGGTAAAGCACCAAACTCAGTGTTCGGCGAGGGAACGAATTATTCTTTACATGCTATCCAATAAGGTATGCTAAATGTTGGTATAAATCTTTCTTCTTCATATGTATGGCATGTTATACTTTGCTTATGTGTGTGTATGAAATAATTTTTCAGCATTCGTCTACTCTGGATCATTAGTTTTACTTTTTAGGAATATATGCCTGGCCATAGAACAGTCACAGATGTTATCATTCCTCCCGTAAAAAAAGATGCCATTACTATTTTCCTAATTTACTTCGTATCATTTATAAGACTGAAATCAGCGCAATCTATACTTCACAGTGGTCAAATTTGGCAATAATCAACACGCTTCTTTTCTCCTGGACAAAACATTATGGCTAGCCCTGGACCATTTCAAAATGTTATTATTATTATTATTATTATTATTATTATTATTATTATTATTATTATTATTATTATTATTATTATTATTATTATTATTATTTATCCGGCCAAAGTTCGGTTAGTGCAGCACTTTCGCTCGGGTAGTGAGAAAATAATTTGAACTAATTCAGAATGTTCCGAACCACTTGTCACTCTTCATATTATTCAACTACTGCTTAGTCAGTTATTTGTCTTTTAGCGAGAACCTGTGACGAGAATTTGTGCTTTACCGTGGCGAAAATTAAGATGATCTTTTTGATATTCGTAGTCTTCTTGTAGCAGGAAAGGAATGAAATTTCCTGAAATAAGATACACTATTTTGCTCGAACAAAAGGGTGCGAAACAGAATGCAAGCATATTCACGCTTCAACAAACAAAGCCAAACTATAAATAATATCTGTCAACGATGAACTTGACACACATGCGAGATTACTCAGAGAGCTCCTGACGCTAGCTGGTACATTTATATCATGGCTACCGTAGTGTTGCTTGCCTCCGATCGGAGCACTAATCGAGCTGGTATAGCCACTCAATGTATTACATTCCAGCCCGTTGGGTACAGCAATGTTGGCTTGATAACTAAACGATACGATGTAAGATAAACTCAGTATATGTATCCACTTTAAAGAAAGGAAGCAACCAATGATATGAGCTGGGAATTAACCTGCTATCCTGAACACAGAAGGCAAGCGCTCTGCCACCTGGGCTACTCAGCCTGGCTGGAGTTTTATGTGGGTACAAATATTATGATCACAGACGTAACACCTACAGTTGAATGTGGAAATCGAACCATAAGAGTGTGAATTTCCATTCATGGATTAGCCAGGATTCGAGTCTAAGTCATGTTGATGAGAAGCTATTGTTGATGTCACTCGGGCAACCCAAATTTATATTATATTCTGTTCATAAATTTGTTTGTTGCTTCTATTCTCATACAAGTTGTCTTGACTCTTTTTTATGAGCCTTGGCTCGTAGAGTAAATAAATAAATAAATAAATAAATAAATAAATAAATAAATAAATAAATAAATAAATAAATAAATAAATAAATAAATAAATAAATAAATAAATACAAAGCAAACCTACAGAAATACCTTGAATTCAATATGTGCGTATTCGCTCATATTGCTTCGACATAATAGTAATTTAGAGGATCCAACCTACCTTCGTATTTAATAGTCAACATGCATACACAATAAGAAAAAATAATCTGGTGCCGGAATTTAGTCCCGCAGGAGTTCGCATCTTATCACCTATCCACCTATACCGTTATTCTCTGCCAGTGGAGAACGAAAGAAAATTCGATCAAGGCAGCTGTGTAGGTGAAGATGTCTCCCATAGCTATAGAAGAAACATCTGAAAGCAAGAGAAATTACTGTGGACCACATCTACACACCTCGGAAATATAAACATTCCTCGTTCAATGAACAAGTAGTGAGATCCTAAGTCACATCCAAACAGATGACGGGGCATTGCTTTCGCAAATGAATCCTAAGGCGAAGGCAACTCAACAAGGTAACTCGCCGTGTGCTAAGCGCAGATTGTTTTGAAAAATAAGGCATTTTATTTATTAAATTATTGTCCACAGGCACAACAGTAAACAAGAAATCGCATGTATTTGTTTGGTTGAGAGTAAAAGTTCAGGCTTGTTCTTTCATGATAGTTCCGGCTTCACACTCTCACAGGAACTCATATGTCATCGACATAGTGACAAGAAATGAAATTTGCTTTCTTTAATGCCTTAGAATAAGGATAAACATTTTAGTGTGTTCTGGAATTTTCCAAGGATTTTTTGGTGAACACGAAAAGAATAATGCCAAAGAAGACATGGACGTATGATTTTTGCCATAGAGATATGCACATTTAAAATGTACCGGTATCATCGTTGTTACGAAAGTGTGTGCAACTTTATATATATGAAATGAACTTTAAGTCCGACTCGTTGGCTGAATGGTCAGCGTACTGGCCTTCGGTTCAGAGGGTCCCGGGTTCGATTCCCGGCCGGGTCGGGGATTTTAACCTTCATCGGTTAATTCCAGTGGCCCGGGGGCTGGGTGTTTGTGCTGTCCCCAACATCCCTGCAACTCACGCACCACACATAACACTATCCTCCATTACAACAACACGCAGTTACCTACACATGGCAGATGCCGCCCACCCTCATCGGAGGGTCTGCCTTAAAAGGGCTGCACTCTGCTAGAAATAGCCGCACGAAATTATTATAATGAACTTAAAATTAGTTTGAAAGTATTGCTTTGTTATTGACAGAAGAACAACCAGCCGACGTAAACTGAAATGCCAAAAGTCATGGGATAGGCCCTCGTGTGGGCCCTCCTCTAGCTTGGCCAAATGCAACACCTCGTAGTGGAATCGATTACACAAGTGGAATAAACACCTTTGGACAGATTCTGATCCATGGCGTTTGGATAGCTACCCACAGCGTCCTACTATTTGTAAGTGCAGCGTCTTAGGTATGAATAAACCTCACAACCACGTCCCATAAATGATCGACAGGGTTCAAATCAGGGGAATCAGCTAGCCACAGCAGTCATTCAAACTCTCCAGAACGCTCCTTGAACCAATTCTGGACAACTTGGGCACGGCGACACTGTGCATTATCCTGCCGGAATATCTCATCGCAGTAGAGGTTCATGAAGTCCTCGAAGGGTTGAAAATAGTCACCAAAACGTTCATCGTAGTAGTCACTGGTCAAGTGGTCAACGACCAGTTTGGGTGGGTAAGCGGATCTAGACCATGACACATGAATACACCCCGACACAATTATGGAGCTGCCACCAGCCTGTATAATGCTTTGTTGACAACTGTGGTCGATGACTTCATGGGGGCTGCACGTTGGCCGAACCATATCATCAGCTCGAAACAACTGGGACAGTAACTCATCGGAGCAAGCTACACGTCGACATTCCTCTAGGGTCCAGTTAGCAACGTCACGCTCTCAGGTTGGACGCTTTGCCTTGTGACCTGGTGTTAACAGGGGCAGTCTGCTAGGTCTTCTGGTCTCATTTCGTACTGACGTCAAAGAACGCTTCACTAACCTGCTGGATATGTGTCTGGTACCTCCTACATTTAATGCGGCTTGTCTATTATCACAGACAATTCTAGCCGAATGCTTCTAATCGTGATTAAGCATCCGTGGTCGACCACTGCTCTGTCCGCTGTGGGTGGTAATGCCTTTCATGAGGTACTCCAGATACACACGTGACAGCGTCAAAAGAAGAATATTAAATGTCCGCAGGACTTCGACAGTGGAATGTTCCATTCTTCTGGCCCTTACTACCATGCCCCGTTCGAAAAATGATAATTCACGTCGCCTTGCCACGTCCAGCACACTTGGTGTTTACACTCACTTTTGCGATGCCGGTTCCCCCTCTGTAGGTGGGGGACGCAGACAAAGAATACATCCACGGTATCCGCTGCCTATCGTAAGAGGCGACTAAAAGGGGCGACAGGGGATGCTTAACTTTGGACCATGAGATTACCTGTAATTAGCACCTTCACACGAGGAACACCTTGAGTCAACTTTTCTTGCGATTAGTGCCACTATGTGAGGGATACCATGGGTCTGTGAATGGATCACTACGGGTTCACAGTACCCGTGAATAGTATCCGCCACTGTGATAGAGGCTCCCCTCTGTCCAGGTTAGGTTGGAACACCTCAAGGAGAAAAAAAAGAGGCTACACTCCCTGGGGTGCTTCAGCGTCTGGTTGTGGACATCATGGGTCTGCGTTTCGAGGAACACCACGGGTCTGGGCGTTGTCTGTGATTAGCACCACTATACGAGGGACACCATGGGTCTACGTTGCCTGTGATTAGTACCCACTATGTGAGGAACACCGTGAGTCTACGTTGCTTGTGATTAGTACCCACTATGTGAGGAACACCGTGAGTCTACGTTGCCTGTGATTAGTACCCACTATGTGAGGGACACCGTGAGTCTACGTTGCCTGTGATTAGTACCCACTATGTGAGGGACACCATGGGTCTACGTTGCCTGTGATTAGTACCCACTATGTGAGGAACACCATGGGTCTACGTTGCTTGTGATTAGTACCCACTATGTGAGGAACACCATGAGTCTACGTTGCTTGTGATTAGTACCCACTATGTGAGGAACACCGTGAGTCTACGTTGCCTGTGATTAGTACCCACTATGTGAGGAACACCATGAGTCTACGTTGCCTGTGATTAGTACCCACTATGTGAGGAACACCGTGAGTCTACGTTGCCTGTGATTAGTACCCACTATGTGAGGAACACCATGAGTCTACGTTGCTTGTGATAAGTACCCACTATGTGAGGAACACCATGAGTCTACGTTGCTTGTGATTAGTACCCACTATGTGAGGAACACCATGAGTCTACGTTGCTTGTGATTAGTACCCACTATGTGAGGAACACCATGGGTCTACGTTGCCTGTGATTAGTACCCACTATGTGAGGAACACCATGAGTCTACGTTGCTTGCGATTAGTACCCACTATGTGAGGAACACCGTGAGTCTACGTTTCTTGTGATTAGTACCCACTATGTGAGGAACACCGTGAGTCTACGTTGCTTGTGATTAGTACCCACTATGTGAGGAACACCGTGAGTCTACGTTGCTTGTGATTAGTACCCACTATGTGAGGAACACCGTGAGTCTACGATGCTTGTGATTAGTACCCACTATGTGAGGAACACCATGAGTCTACGTTGCTTGCGATTAGTACCCACTATGTGAGGAACACCGTGAGTCTACGATGCTTGTGATTAGTACCCACTATGTGAGGAACACCATGGGTCTACGTTGTTTGTGATTAGTACCCACTATGAGAGGAACACCGTGAGTCTACGTTGCTTGTGATTAGTACCGCTGCATGAGATATACCATGGTTCTACTTTACTAACGATAAGTACCTTTATGAGGGGCCGTTGACCTGGATTCTGGACCACTTCGGACAACAAGCATCATCGATTCAGGATTGTGCTTTGAAAGCAGCCCCTTGGTCAATACCTTAGGTATACACCGTTGTTTTTCTAAGTTAGTTTCCAGGAAGGTGAGGCATTGCGGGTTGGATCCACTGATTGTTTTAAGTTCATGATCATCGTTTATTGTCAACTTTTGGAATTCTAGTAAGTGAATTGATTTTGAAATTATTTCTAAGGATTAATATTTTGAGTTGGATCCGCTAATTATTTTACAGTAATATTCATCCATTCATTCTTTAGCATCAAGTTTTGAATTCTGACTATTGGATTAATTATGGAATTTTAAATTGTCGTTACACCAATTACATTTTGTGACGTTAGAGGCCGATTACGTAGATGTTAAGCCCCTTTAAACAAAAAGCATCATCAATGTTTGATCACACTGATACAGGTCTGGGAATTTCCAAGACGTCATGGTAAGGAGGCGTCACCGACTTTTTCCTGTAAATACTGCTATCCCATGACTTTTGCCATGTCAGTTTTTTTTCAGTATCTGCCAAGGTGCTGCATAGAACCAGTGTGCCCATTCACTTTCCCTACGCCATTCAGTATATTTCATGTAATTACACTTCTACACAATCAATTGAATTCGAAGTGTGGCTTTAAATATTAGGGGTTAACGTGTAATCCGGTTCTCTATAATTTAATGATAACGGTAAAACTAATTACGTTTGCTCATCATTGTAAACTAATTTTCACTTGAAATCAATACGTAACGTGATCCGTGAAAAACGTCCGAAATTTGTGGATGGATGTGTAGACTTCAATAGTCCTGGATTTAATTCCAGTTGAACCCGATACCAGGTCAGCATGTTTTGTGGCTGCCAGCAAACTAAGCGACATGCCACAAACATTTATCACTGGCACTGACATGCTACTTACGGGAATTATTTTAAACAGCCGTCAGGTTACCCTTGTTCCCGATGATTCAGACACTGAACGACGTTTAATATGATTGTCATATGTTAGCGAACACAAGTTCTGCGAAACAATTCATTAGCAATAACGAACTTACTTCCTAGATGATGAGGTCAATATTATTGTAGAATAGAATAAACATGCACCCGTTCCCTACTTTCTAATCACTGGAAACTGAGAAGGGAGTATTATTTTATCGTAACCAAAATTGCTTCATAAACTTTTTCTATAATGATAATGATAATAATAACTAGCTGAAACCAGTGAAAACATGACTTTTAATGGGGTAAATATTTATAATAAAATAATAATGTAATTTGCTTTACATCCCACTAACTACGTTTACGGTTTCCGGGACGCCGAGGTGCCGGAATTTAGTCCCGCATGAGTTCTTTTGCGTTCTAGTAAATCTACCGACACAAGGCTGACGTATTTGAGCACTCAAATACCACCGGACTGAGTCAGGATCGGACCTGCCAAGTTGGTTCAGAAGGCCTGATCCACTTAGCCCGGCCGGTAAATATTTAGTGAAGGATTTATATATATGACATTCTTAGTACAATTAATTTTCGGTAGTATTGCAACTTTAAAGAGGTCAAAAGTTCGCACTCTTGTCATTTCAATGTATACCATGACTAAAACCTGAACGTTATGTTGTTTCCACTTGAGCTTTATAGATCTTGATACAAAATGTCAAGCTAATTGGAAACTGATGCCACTTAAAAGAAAATGGGAGTGTTTTATCTGAAGGAGTTAAATCATCTCGAGGGATTATAGATCTCTGTCTATTCTGAATGTACAGTGAATTGATCGACGGTTGGGAAGTTAAATGGTCGCTGTTCCTGTCCACGCTACTAATAAAACTGGAAGTCCTAGCTTTAAGCACATTTGAATTAAGCATATTGCACCCATAAGCGAATTTACCTAATTAATTTACAAATTAAAATTGAATATTTCGCATATGAGATACCACAGTTAGGCTGTGAAACTAGCAGTCACAAAGGAACTTTCTGGCGCCAGTCAGGCGGCAAGTAAAATCCATGAAACTCTTCTCAGAGCACGACCAAATTGTAAACCACCCTAAGGAGTCGATCCAATAAATTTTATGACACCGCATAGGAGTGGCGACTTACTGTTTGGTTCTCACGAGAAAATCACGCGTTGAGGCCTGACCTACTTAGCTCGGACAAAAGGGACAGCGAAAATACCCGCCAACCGTTGGGAGGAAGTGGAAGCACCCACGCTAAGAAGAGCGCGAAAGTCTCAGCCAATCACAAAATTCTAAATTTGAATGAACTGTTATAGCGGGAGTCTACAGTCAGTATTTCGTTATCTGAAGCCCGGTGTGGTGGTGAAAAACAGTGTCCTGATTTCTTTATAATATTTGGTGAATTATCAGTGCAAATCTGTGGTTAATTAGTGCCTAATTAATAAAATGTAACTTCGCACGGAGGAGTAAGAGGACCCAGAAGAATGAGCTGTCATGGCAGGATGGAGCCATCCACCGGAAGGAAATAACACCAGTGACACGCGCCGTCGTGTGGATTATCCTGTGATCATTTCCCGCGGCGCAATATCACATGTAAGTCGGATGTACGATAAAGCGCTCCCTAGGACTAGATTATTACGCCACATCCCTTCCACGGAACTATTTTCTAGGTGGTGGGAGGACTCTTTACAAAACCCAGCGACCAGAGGGTTGAATTCTCATTGTGTCTCTTGAGTCTTGGCAGTGTCGTGAGTACTCTCAGTGTGTGTTGTCTTGAGAATCCTCAGTGTGTTGTTTTGAGTACTCTCAGTGTCTTGAGTGTGACAGTGTGTTTTCTAGAGTCTTCGCAGTGATTCTGTAATAGTCTCAGTTTTTCTTCAGTATTCTCAGTGAATCTTCGTTTTGACAGTGTGACAGAGTGTGTCACCTAATTCATTTAGTCAGCTTTACTTTGGCTGGTAAGAAAGCGATTAGACACTTGTAGGCATTTTGAGAAGGCCTTGTATTGATTTACTGGGGAGAGTAACATTTCAGTAATGAACACTTTAACAAACTTTTACTGTTTATGCAGAGATGACAGGCAAGAGCTACACGTTCAACTTAAATGAACTCACATTACGAGTCGAGAGGAACAAGTCCATGTTTTCGGCATAACTACATAAAAACCTCTCTAACCCACGGGTAGTTTCACATGTGTTATCAGCATAAAATTTTCTCCACAACATAAACTGTATTTAGCTTGCTTCTAACATTCAATAAACTGTTTGGCAAGCGAGATATTTACGGGCAGAAACGAGTAAAGACAGACAGGGAGGAGAATGACTTTTCTTCAATGAAGGCCGCAGTAGTAAACCTTGGGCAAACAGTTATGTTCCGTTGGGGTTAATGTTCTGTAAGCTGTGAGGTAAATAAAGCTGAGAGACCGGCGTGCAGACCAACAGGTGATTTCCAGGTAGACAGCGAGACGACCGTCCAACTACACAACAGGAGTCTGCAGTGGGATCGTCTAACTTTCACTGGAGTGAGAGAAAATGCGAGTGTTGTATGCTAATATAAACGTGTGTTACGGCATGGCAAATATGTGTCAAATTGGCGTGTGTAAAATTTTGGAATACCACAGCAGCGTGAAGATGGAATTCTAATTTCACCATGACCGAGACCGGAGGGCGAGTCAACATGCCTCCATCACACAGGTATGAGCATCAATAAATAATGTAAATAAATATGTAGGACTGTGATTAATCGATGATCAATGTAGTTTAGAGTATTAGATAGGATTGTAAATAATTCACGGTTGATAATTGTAACTTTTAATAATAATAATTATAATAATAATAACAATAATAATAATAATAATAATAATAATAATGTTAATGTTGCACTTTCAGCTAGAGTTATTTGTGCACTTCGTTTAGGTAGATGTTGTTTGCGTGTTTTATTGGATTTTTTCTGTAGTATGTCACGTCGACAGTTAGGCAGCTTTGATATTTGATCGGTGAGTGTAATGCCAGTTTATTATTATTATGATTCATCATGTGATTAGATCGTTGATTTTTGAGTTATATTTTTTGTTGGAGTTTTGATCTTGTAGACGCCGCCGCGATGATTTCAATGTTTATTTGCTACTTTGCGCATTCAGCTTGTTTTATGTTGGGGAATCATCCTTCAGTTGCGACGATTTTGATTGTACTTATCCCGTGTATTTTGCGACGATTTTTGGTAGACGCGAGTATTTATTTCTGTGTAGTTGCGGTTACACATGTTTCAACATCTGTGTTTTGAGAGGCAATCTCGTCATTTTTTTTAATATATAGAAACTGTGAGTGCCATTGATGAGTCAGCTCTGAGATTTTGTGATATGTTAAGCAGAGAATGATCGAGAGATCGAGCTAGATGATTAATATCCCTGATGATCTACGTTGATGATGGAAATATGATTTGGACCATGTCACGAACTGTCGTAAGAAGTCGTAATGTGCACGACAGATATCTTGCCCGTCGGATACGAGCGAGGCCGTATTGTGAGAGTAATGAATAATAATGACGTCGAGAATTAAGGAGTAAAGAGAATGGTGAAATGAAGAATTTAACCACGAGTGTTAAATGTGTTACGACATGGGTTATGATTGTAGGCAGAAGCCTGTATTTGTTTAAATAATTCCAGGGAAAGTAGATGTTCGGCAGATATGCTAGCCATTGTACAATGTGAGCAGAGCGACGAGTCAATGTTTTTTTTTAAATAATTATGTAGAGTCATGGGTGACATGAAATAACAGTAATTTGTCCATCAAGGTTAAATAGTATCATGTCCAGACATTTATCGTCTGAGTTTAGAGATTGCCGTCAAATTCGCAATATTTTGCTACTCGCAGCGGGGTATATTTTTCGGGAGACTCCGACTTTATTGTGCGCATTCCATCCTTATTAATTTCCAGTAGGCCGCGATGGTGGGAGCTAGTTTTGTTCTATTTGTTTTTCTTTCTGAGTGTACTTTATTACCGTGTATTTGTAGGACGCAAGCGTATGTGAATTATTTATATTTGATTTGATGTAAATAGATAGGTGTAGATAGGCTAGTTTTTGATTTCTGTATTTTCTTTGTCGGAGCAGTGTTTCTCCGTTAACAGATGTAATGATGTAAATAAGATTGACAGATGTTAGGTTAATAGATCATCGATTAAGTCACAGTCGAAATGATAGTAGTGGTATGCTCATACCAGGCATTTAAGTAATTACCAAACCTTTTAAAATCCACTACATTTTATTTGCAAAATGAAGCGATCTTTAATAACCCAATTGTATAAAACTGCCGCAATGAATGAGGTAAACAAGATGGCATCTGCCTCCATCTAGTGGTGGTACCACAAATATGAGTTGATAATGAAATGCAGTTAGCGGCAAATTCAATAGAAATTTTAATGTACAAGGATCGCTATCATTTGATATGTTAACATCAGGCACTTGGCCTAAGTTTTGGTTCATTCTTAAGAAGTCCAGTCTATCACAGGTATGCAAGTGAAGTTTAAAATTTTAGATGAGTGGTTGATACACTCAGATTTGATGTTTCAATAATTTATTTTGTTTAATCATGAGGTGTTTGAATAAGACAATGGTTATGTCGGAAATGAAGTGTGATGTTCATGGCTGTTGTTTTCTTCGAGTTATTCCTTATGTGATACACTTGGTTAGTGCAGTCCATGATTATTTAAATTTGGGTACTTTACCAAATGAGCCACATGTGATAAATATTTGATAACTCCTTTAAGTCAGTGGATTGATGACGTAACTAATTTTTACTTTATTTTGATTCACCCACTTTAATTTATTTTGAGAGATATTTTCTACGTAAAATTTTGTATTTCAAGAAGGTGGTCTTTCTGACCAGAGTTTTAAACTGAGTCATGTTATTAACTTGAAGACAGTGTCAACAGTGTCTGGAATAATTTTAATTAAGGTGTTTGACCTTCAGTCAGTTTATTAGGCAGATTATGATGTTTGTAAGGTAGATCCTCTATCTTTAATTTTCTTAGTTTCATTTGATTTCATTTTGTTTACATTTTTCTCTAGTTTCAGTTTACGTTCATTTTAGCATTTTGCATTTTATTTCAATAAATCAGTCTTTTATTTAATTTTTTAATTCAGTCTTTGGGTACCGTCATTTTTAGTTAGTTTACCCCCTCTTTTCATTTCCTCACTCCTGATCGACGGGTGGCCTCTCTCCGGGGATAGCGGACGGTCACGACTGAGGAAGAAGAGTCTACATGCAGCGGTGAGTATTATTTACATGTCATTTATTACAGGAGCAGCCGGCGCACAGAAGAAGGAAGAGTTCACCGCAGTTGTTGCCTTGAAAAGGGCACAATATACGATTTTCCAGTGCGCACAGAACCATCGCTTGGTGCTTTGGACAAATTCTGACCTGTGACGTTTGGATAGCTATCCACAAGTTCGTGCTATTGTAAGTGCGGGGTCCTGGGAATGAATGGACCTCACCACCACGTCCCATAAATTCTCGACAGGGTTCATATCAGGGGAATTAGGTGACCGCAGCATTGATTAAAACTCTCCATAACGCTGTTTTGTTGAGGCACGTCAAGGTTTTCATTAATATAATTGCTACATTAGCAGTTTGCTAGTAGTAAAGGTGCATTTCTTCAATTTCTATGACTGTAATCACGACTCGGAGGATCGACTCACTTTCCTAACTACCTGACTGGAAGAAGTTCACAGACTTAGTGTTAAAATTGCGACATAGAGAAAAGGACCTTTACATTTCTTCAAAATCATTTCAAGATAGCAAGTGTAGGGAGAGCTACAAGAGACAGTAATATTTTGAATAGCTTCTTCTCAACTAGGCGACTCTCTGCAAATGCATCACTACACAGACCAGAACAGCTGACGTCCGACTGCGCATGTGTGCTTGCCCCCTTCCACCTCACCTCACGCATCGTATGGCTCAGCGCTACCACATATTTGATACTGAACAGGAAAGGACTGTTGGATAAACTGGAGGTCCAGGAGAGGAAGATGTTAAGAAAAAATGCTAAGACCGATCAAAGTAGATGGCGTGCACGGAAAACGACTAAACAGTTATAAAATTAAATTAAAAATTTCACAGACCTAGCCAGAAAGATGCGTCTGACTTTCTATGGACATGCTACGAGGATAAACCCAACTATGATGATCTACCGGCTGATCAACTACTGGAATAGTACGAAGATAGTGCCCCATGGCTATCAGAAGTGAGGAAAGACATACAGGAATTGGGAGTAACTGAAAACGACATCAGAAACCGAGCACCTCGCAGAATAATAATGAAACAAAAGAGGTTTCAGGACAGACCACCTTGTAAAAGAACAGGCTCCCTCTGGACAAATGAAAGAAGGGAAACATAGCTAGAGAATGCGCGAGTATGGGGCATATATCAAATTCCTCTCTAAGCGAAAATGTTGAACATAATGGTCATGAAGTGGCCCATTTGAAATAATATAATATAATATAATATAATATAATATAATATAATATAATATAATATAATATAATATAATATAATATAATATAATATAATAATACTTCTCCATCTCTGTGGTGTAGTGGTTACAGCGATTAGCTGCCACGCCCGTAGGCCCGGGTTGGATTCTCGAATATGCCACGAAATTCGAAATTTAAGAAAAGTGGTACAAGGACTGGAACGGGCTACACTCATTGTCGGGAGGTAATCTCCAGGCAAATGCCGAGATGGTACCTAACTTACGGCCACGGCCGCTTCCTTCCCTCTTCCTTGTCTATCTCTTCCAATCTTCCCATCCCACTCCCAAGGCACCTTCTAAAAATAGCAGTTGAGGACGCCTGCGCGAGGTACTGGTCCTCCTACCCAGTTGTATCACTCCAAACCAAACTCTCATGCTCCAGTATTCATAGGTGATTCTAAAAGGCTCAAAAGAAAATTGAATAACGGTCTGCCACAGGGATCAGTATTGGCCCCAGTTCTCTTCAACCTATACATCCATGACTTACCACCAACCACAACTACTAAGTTCATCTATGCAGACGACATTGCATTGGTAGCTCAAAGCAGAAATTTTGAGGATGGAGAAGGCATTCTTTCAGCAGACTTGGTCAAAATAGCCACTTTCTTCAAGTCTTGGCGTTTGATCCCAAGTGCTTCTAAGACCGAGGTTTCATGTTTACATCTCAGCAACCGACTCGCAAACTATGAACCATCCGTCTTATTGCTTGGTGAAAAACTAAAGTACAACCCGTTCCCTAAATATCTAGGAGTCACACTGGACAGAACTCTGAGCTACAAAGAACATCTCACCAAGCTCTCTCACAAAATCGTTACAAGGAATAACATCCTACACAAGCTTTGTGGCAGTTCCTGGGGAGCCTCGGCTGACTGCTTACAATTAACGGGTATCAGTCTTGTCTACTCTGCAGTGCAATACTGTTCCGCAGTATGGCTGGAAAGTGCACATGTGCATAATATGGATACTAAGTTGAATGATACCATGCGCTGCATAACTGGTACTGTAAAGTCAACACCTCGCCACTGGTTACCCGTACTTAGTCATATCCCACCATCCCACCTGAGGAGAAAGGAAGCTCTGCTGAGAGAAGCAAAGAAGATCTGGTCATCTCCCTCGTTACCAGTTCACCAGGAATTTTGTTACCCATCGCCACGACGACTTCGATCTAGGAGACCAGCAAGTATACTCGCTGGCCAACCCTTGAGGGATAATTTTAACCTAAACGAGAGCTGGCGGGATGAGTGGTCAATTTCAACATCTGGAACAAATGCTCATGACCTAAATTCAACCTTGAAAATGAGGGGATTCGACTTCCCAAGAAAACTATGGTGTCGCCTCAAAAGACTGAGAACTGGGCATGGATGCAGCAATTTCTTACGCCATAAGTGGGGTTGGATGGATTCTCCAATGTGTGAATGCAATGAAAAGGAGCAGACCACGGACCATGTCATCCTGCGCTACCATCTTCATGCCTACTCCGGAAGCCCCAGCGACCGTTTTAATCTTTCAGAAAGTGCTGTAGAGTGGCTGAAACACTTGGACCTGGACTTATAAATTTGTAGTTATAATCACCACCATACGATTAAATAAATAAATGCTCCAGGACACTGCCCTTGAGGCGGTAGAGGTGAGATCCCTCGCTAAATATGCGGGAAAACCAACCCTGGAGGGTAAACGTAGTAGGCCCATATAAATACAGTATTAAGTAATAATATTTACCGAGGTATTTTTTCTTCCAAAAATTAATTTAAGAATGGAAGGCGAAAAAATGTCAAGCTTCCTTTACACATTTGTGTTACCATCTTCATGAATAAATTGTTCAGTTTATAATAATCGCGTGTGGCCAACGCAGAGACCTGGATCAGGGCATTCGAGTTGACGCTATATAGGTGACCGGTGCGTCTGTAAGGATGAGGCCCTACAAGAGATGTATTCTAATGATTAAGATGGCACACACGCATTCTGCACCCTCGCCATCGGAATTAATCAATGAAGGTTAAAATCACCTACCTGGCTGGGAATCGAACTAAGGTTACCTGGACCGAAGCCCAGAACTCTGACTATTTAGTCATATATCCGGGTTCAATTTTGCAGTGAAAATGATAGAGATATTGTGCGCACTGTTTACATGCTAATCAATATTTGAAATGTGTGGTGTCGATTATTCTCAGTCGCACAATCTCTCTCTCTCTCTCTCTCTCTCTCTCTCTCTCTCCCATTCCGCACCCCCTGCGGTGGTCGAAGGACATCCTCGGTATCCCCTGCCTGTCATAAGAAGAGACTAAATTGGGCCCCAGGGGATCTGAACTTGGGATCACGGAGGTCCTCAACTGAGTCCTGACATCGTTTCCACCTACACTCATGTTCATACAAACCAGAACACCTTGAAAGACTAGAGATAGGAAGTTCATATTCACAGGACATGTGCACTAAGACATTATGAAGAAATGATTAGCATTTGAAACTTGTCGGCCCTCAGGTTCAAGGTCCACACCGATATCTCAGCGCACCACCACCGACTAGTAAAATGTGCCTGTCGCTATAAACCAAAGGTAATGGATCAGTGTGACTTGAGCAGACGTTCAGGATGCCTTTCAGACGTATGGGAGAACCGTACCGTCAAATGCGTGAGTTTGAAAGAGGGCGCATTATATGCACGAGTAAACGTGATGTATCCATTCTGGAAATTGCTGCTCGTGCGAGACGAACTGTGTCGGCAGTGCAACGGGTGTGTACAGAATGGTTCACAGAAGGGGTATAACACGACGAGATGGGTCTGGTCGTACCACACAGACCATACCCCGAGAAGATCGACACCTCATCTGAATGGCATTGCGGGACAGGTCTGCATCCTCCTCGGCTCGGGCTCAACAGTGGAACAGTATAACACATCGTACACTATCAGGAGTGACAGTCCGTCGCCATTTATTACGGTCCGGGTTTCCAGTGCGTCATCCATTTATCCGCCTATCGTTGACTAATGTGCATAAACATGCTAGACAGCAATGGTGTATGGAACGACGTCACTGGGGACGGGAATGGCAGCAGATACTGTTTTCGAACGAATCCAAATTCTGTTTGTTTGAAAATGATGGCCGCATTTTGGTTCGCCGCGGACAGGGGCAGAGGCATGACACTGACTACATTCGCACAAGACTTACAGCACCAACTAGAGGCCTTCTGGTGTGAGGTGCTATTGAGTACAATCACAAATCACGGTTGGTGCGTGTCAAGGGTACTGTGACCAGTTTGACCTAAGTGAATGACATCCTGCGACCCGCAGCCATACCCTTTCTGCACGACACCCGAGACGCCATATTTCAGCAGGACAATGCGCGACCACATGTTGCTGCACGAACACGTGCCTTCTTGTTATCACATGACGTCAGAGTGTTGCCTGGCCCGCCCGATTACCGGACTTGTCGCCAATCGAAAATGTGTGGGTTATGGTGAACCGACGGGTGCAACGCTGTGACCCAGTGCCAACCACCAAAAATGAACTGTGGAACCAGGTGAATGCAGCATGAATAGCTATACTCCAGGACGCCATTCGCGCCTTATACTCGTCAATGCCATCACGCATGGAACAAGTTATCAGTGCCCATGGAGGACCCAGTGCTTGCTAGGCACCAGGACACATGCTGAACCTAGGTGACTGAAATGATAATAGTTTCTGTAGAATATACTAATGAACGTGTCCTGTGAATATGAATTTCCTATCTCTAGTCTTTCAAGGTGTTCTCTTTTTTATGTACATGAGTGTATTTGTGCCTGGCTCCTCACTTTCATCTACCCTATCCGATCTCTCTTGGTCAATTTTTCTGACCCCGACGGTATTACGTGCGTCTTTTATTTTCACGCCCTTCGTGGACCTCGTCTTTCTGTGGCCGGTACCTTCATTTACCGATGTGTATGACCACTTCGATTTTTCCCTCTGATATCCTTAATAGAGGATAGTTGCCTAGTAGTACTTCCTCTTAAAACAGTAATGACCACCACAACCACCCCCACCATGATCTCATGTAGCATAATACCCACAACGCTGTTTCCCTATCTCACAATATTCACTTTGCTTCAAAACTGACTGGAGTCAGTGGCAGGTTTGATGAAGGCAAAATTTCGGCACTTCCTTGCTCCTCAACGCCGATTTTTATTTTCTCTTTTGCCTCTTTTCCCATGCCGTGGTTGAGTCGTATGTGTAAACTGTGGACTTGGTGCTGTTTTAAGGCCGGATGCCCTTTCTGACTCCAACCGTATATCTCGCGTTGTATTCACTGTTGTGTATTTCTGTGGCGGTTTGTAGTGTGATGTGTTTTATGTTGAATGCAGATACGAATTGAAATAAACAGATCATCCAGTCTCCAAGTATTATGAACTAACGAAACGCTGTTAAAATTCTCTACCCAGCTGGGATTTGAATCCTTGATTCCCTTGACCGAAGAACACGATTGTGAAAATTTAGCCAAGCAACTGAACTAGTAAGACCGACATAGTAATATAACTGAATGAGTTCGCTGTACGGTTCGGGTCACTTAACTGCGAGATGGTGAGCTCGAATCCCACTGTCAGCAGTCTTGCGATATTCATACTTTTCTTTCTCTTTACAATCTGCTGTAAGTCGCACCGTGAGAGATAGGTCTTATGGCGAAGACGGGATACGAAGGCGTTAGAAACGGGAAGGAAGCGACCGTGGCCTTAATTATTAAGATAAATCCCCAGCATTTTCCTGGTAGGAAAATGGGGAACACGGAAGACCATCCTCAGGGTTGCCGAAAGTAGTGCTCTAACCCACGTGCTGACAGCTTCACGGTCCAAACTACGTTGCTAACTTGGTCGGTGTTCCCCACTTTTGCACAGGACAAATGGTGGCGCTGAACCTTAATTAGTGGCACGGTCGCTTTCTTCCCATTCCCAGTCCTTTACCACCTTTGCGTCACCGTAAACTTTCCATGGAAGATATGTGTATTTATCATTATTTATGTTCTTGTTATTGTTATTGACATAAATATATCTTAAGGCTAGGGGAGCCATCTGAGAATTTTCATCAGGAGATTAGCGTTACAAAGTACGTGGCGCGATGTTACCTAGCAATCATGCAGGCTGTGATGTGAAGTATTAAGGGGAGCCTTAAAGGTCTATCCTGATCATGTTACAATTAACGGATTTACATCCCGGTTTCTCTGGAACCATCCAAGGTAATAAAACTAAATACTTTCTTCGATTTTTTTATTGAAGTTAGTAAATGATTAATGTTCTTTATTAAAAATGTTTATGATCAAACTATGTGTGTTATCTCTACCATTCTAGATCTGTATAAAGTAAGCAATGCTTTTAATGAGTGATACAAATTTCAGAGCTCTATCTTGAGTAGTCTATAAGAAAATGGGAAAAATCCCCCTTCCCCCAGAAAAATCGTAGTATCAAAAATCACACTTGAAAGTATAAAGCCACTTACAAGACGTGGATTGTACCTTCCTTCTTGCCACACAAACACTAGATATGAAGTAAAATCTTAGCAACCAATGTAGCCAAGTTATGCAACAGGATGTTTACTATAATTCAACGTAAATTACCGCCTTGTAGGGAAAATAGTTCCAGAGGCATCTTGTCTTAACTGAACAAGTGTTTACGAAATATGGATAAAGTGCCCGTGCAGTAACATATTTTTCTTAGATTTATAAATACACTGACTGACAGAGCAAATGCAACACCAAGAAGGAGTGGTCAGAACTTTACGCCAATTGCAGGGTAGACTGACGTCACTGAGGTATGCTCATGATGTGAAATGCGCCGCTGTGCTGCGCACGTAGCGAACGATAAATGGGACACGGCGTTGGCGAATGGCCCACTTCGTACCGTGATTTCTCAGCCGACAGTCATTGTAGAGCGTGTTGTCGTGTGCCACAGGACACGTGTATAGCTAAGAATGCCAGGCCGCCTGTCAACGGAGGTATTTCCAGCAGACAGACGACTTTACGAGGGGTATGGTGATCGGGCTGAGAAGGGCAGGTTGGTCGCTTCGTCAAATCGCAGCCGATACCCATAGCGATGTGTCCACGGTGCAGCGCCTGTGGCGAAGATGGTTGGCGCAGGGACATGTGGCACGTGCGAGGGGTCCAGGCGCAGCCCGAGTGACGTCAGCACGTGAGGATCGGCGCATCCGCCGCCAAGCGGTGGCAGCCCCGCACGCCACGTCAACCGCCATTCTTCAGCATGTGCAAGACACCCTGGCTGTTCCAATATCGACCAGAACAATTTCCCGTCGATTGGTTGAAGGAGGCCTGCACTCCCGGCGTCCGCTCAGAAGACTACCATTGACTCCACAGCATAGACGTGCACGCCTGGCATGGTGCCGGGCTAGAGCGACTTGCATGAGGGAATGGCGGAACGTCGTGTTCTCCGATGAGTCACGCTTCTGTTCTGTCAGTGATAGTCACCGCAGACGAGTGTGGCGTCGGCGTGGAGAAAGGTCAAATCCGGCAGTAACTGTGGAGCTCCCTACCGCTAGACAACGCGGCATCATGGTTTGTTGCGCTATTGCGTATGATTCCACGTCATCTCTAGTGCGTATTCAAGGCACGTTAAATGCCCACCGCTACGTGCAGCATGTGCTGCGGCCGGTGGCACTCCCGTACCCTCAGGGGCTGCCCAATGCTCTGTTTCAGCAGGATAATGCCCGCCCACACACTGCTCGCATCTCCCAACAGGCTCTACGAGGTGTACAGATGCTTCCGTGGCCAGCGTACTCTCCGGATCTCTCACCAATCGAACACGTGTGGGATCTCATTGGACGCCGTTTGCAAACTCTGCCCCAGCCTCGTACGGACGACCAACTGTGGCAAATGGTTGACAGAGAATGGAGAACCATCCCTCAGGACACCATCCGCACTCTTATTGACTATGTACCTCGACGTGTTTCTGCGTGCATCGCCGCTCGCGGTGGTCCTACATCCTACTGAGTCGATGCCGTGCGCATTGTGTAACCTGCATATCGGTTTGAAATAAACATCAATTATTCTTCCGTGCCGACTCTGTTTTTTCCCCAACTTTCATCCCTTTCGAACCACTCCTCCTTGGTGTTGCATTTGCTCTGTCAGTCAGTGTACTTGCAGTCATCCAAAATCAACGAAACGTATATCAAGTTAGAAACTCCAAATAATTATTTTCTGCAAAAACTAAAAATCGACACATTTTACAAATACCACCTTTTATACTCCCCTTAACGGGATGGCCTTGACTAAGAGACATATTAGCGAAGCGGGGTGTTAGTGTACAGTTGGTCGATGAGGTCTTGTAGGCTGTGATAGTGTGTGAACTCCGAGGAGGCCTGGTGCAGGTCTTTCGAGGTGACGTCGTATAGTCGACCTGAGCGTCTATGATGCTGAGAAACTGCCTATGATGAACTATAATGATGAAAACGGCACACATACCCAGCCCCCAACCCATCGGAATTAACCAATGAAGATGAAAATCCCTGGCCCGGCCGGGAATAGAACCCGGGACCCTCTGGTCCAAAGGCCAGCACGCTAACCAATTTAGCCTGACGTAGGCTGTGATATGAAATAACGATGGATGGCCATAATTGAGAGACATAGAGAGGATCTTATATCAAAGAGAATGCTCTATCCTGCTCATACATCATAATCATACTCTTAGATAATTGGTTATTTAATTCTTGGGAGTTTCATAGGCCCTGAGTCAGTTTTCATATTTTGAGGCACCAACTCCTACAATTGTTGACTCCAAATTCCACAAAAAAATGTCTCTCAAAATCGATTCATTATATCGTCGTTCTGTCTGAAAAACAGATATGTGATAATATTTCAGCTTAGAACTCTGGCCAGAAAGGTTCTATCATCTAAGTTTCAGTATTGCATAAACTATATAACAAACAATTTTTCGTTCGAAGTTCTGAATGCGCTGCGGGTCAGTATTTCTCCCCTCAACATTGTCACGGTCAGCCTCTGTGGTGTAGTGGTTAGTGTGATTAGCTGCAACCCCCGAAGCACCATGTTCGATTCCCGGCTCCGCCACCAAATTTTAAAAGTGGTACGATGGCTCTAACGGGGTCCACGCAGCCTCGGGAGGTCAAATGAGTGGACGTGGGTTCGATTCCCACCTCAGCCATACTGGAAGTGGTTTTCCGTTGTTTCCCACTTCTCCTTCAGGCAAATGCCGGGATGGTACCTAACTTAAGGCCACAGCCGCTTCTTTCCCTCTTCCTTGTATATTCCTTCCAATCTTCCCATCCCCTCAGCACAGCAGGTGAGGCCGCCTGGGCAAGGTACTGGTCATCCTCCCCAGTTGTACCTCCTGACCCAATGTTTCATGCTCTAGGATACTGAGGTGGCAGAGGTGGAATCCCTCGCTGAGTCCTAGGAGAAAACCAACCCTGGAGGGTAAAGGGATTAAGAAGAAGAATAAGAACATTGTCGCGTAACGGAATTTCGAGGCGCAACGACGAGATGTAAATTAATTAATCGTTATTAATTTGAGTTTCAATTATTGATGATGATTTTACTTTCCCGAATGGAAATTTTATTATTATTATTATTTTATTATTATTATCATCATCAACATCATTAACGCAGATAGTGGGTCACTCTAATATCTCGTCTTGGTATTTCCGATGTTCCTGACAGGCTCTGTGAATTGAGTTTAGTTTTTCCCTATCCCAGTTCTTCTTGTTCTCATTCCTTGCCTCCTTTCTGCCGTATAAGCTGACGTGTTCAATATCCGTCGTGGAATAGCTCCAGGTGGCGGCGGGGCTGTCAGACGTGTTGACGAGGAGAGACGCGAGCAACGCCAGCGTCGTGACGGTGACAAATAGCGCGTGGAGGCGCGCTAATGAGCCGCAGTACTCATGATTAATATCGAGCACTTCAAACTTTAGTAGTCACAGCGTGACGTCACAGATATCATAATTAGAGAGCTTTACCTGCAGAAATTCAACTGAATGTGTACGATTTAGTAATAAAGTAAATAATCGTTATACAGCTACCGTTTGCAGGCATTTTGATTTTACGACAGTTTGCCAGCCTGCCTGTTAATATCGGCAACCCGGTTTACTGTACTAGATGACAGAGGGACCAGAGCAGTATTGGGTGACACACTGGTGCGTTATAACTAGGGCCAGGATTTAAATGCAATATCGAAGTGCAAAATCTACATACATAGTGATTGGAAACTACGTTAACCGGGTATATGAACTTCAGAGGGTTGGTCATACTGATAAATACTAAGGGAGTTCAATATATAAGGTAACACATTTGTTTCTAAAATCAAATTGGTTTCATTGAGAATTCATATACACCATGTTATTCCCCAGTCCTTTTGCTACAATATCCTATTTTGCAAGATAATCTCCGTTCAATGCTACGGCCTTACGCTGCCGTAATGTCAGGGCCTGTATGCCTGCATGGTACCATTCGATTGGCCGATGTCGGAGCCAGCGTGCTGCTACGGTAACTTCCTCACCATACACGTAGTGCTTACCGCGGAGTGCATCCTTCATTGGGCCAAACAGATGGAAGTCAGATGGTGCGAGGTCCGCGCTATAGGGTGGATGAGGAAGAACAGTCTACTGAAGTTTTGTGAGCTCCCGTCGGGTGCGCAGAATTTTGTGAGGTTTCGCGTTGTCTGGAGAAGGTGTTTGACTATGATCCGTCGATCAGCTCGAATAAGGATGTCCGCACGTTCCAACTTTGCTGGAGTCACAGCTGTGTGCGGTCGGCTGGCACGGTGAAGATTAGACAGGATTGCTCGAGCTTGTTGTGATGATGAAACACGCGTCGCACAACGACTCTGCCACTGTCAGATTTCCGCAGACACTCTGTAAGTGCCTATGGATATCTGTGATGGCCTGCTTTTCCGGCAAAGGAAACTCCATAAATGCTCTCTATTTGGTACGCACCTCCGTTACCAACGCCAATTTGAAGGGTAGTTATAGGGCTATCAACAATCGGAATAAAGCAGGAGTATTCAAAGATGTCACACACAAAATTCCAATTTTTTAAAGCCGAAATTTGTCTAGAAATAACATGTGTTGCATTATGTATTGAACGTACCTCGTAATTTGAAAAATAATTCGATATCTGGCCCCTTTGTCAATTTATCAGCCAACCAGATCGCTTCGCGTGCGATTTTAAGTGGGCTTTGCGGGGCGCGTTGCTAAATCTGCGCGTGGCTTAAGTCGGATTTGAGAGAACCAAACGAAGAAACAATTTCACCAGGAGAGGAATCTGAACACGTAACTCCGAGTTAACAGGATCGCGCCACAGCAAGTACGCTTTGATGACAGCGGCTGAAACTTACCATGTGTTTGATGCTGATTTCTCGGCTTGGTTCTTAAGTCGGTCTTTAGCCACGCACAGATTTAGCAACGCCGCCTTGCAAAGCCCATTTCAATTCGCCCGCGAAGTGATCTGACTAACTTCAGCAGCTGATAAAATGACAACGGAGAGAGATATCAAATTAGTTTTTCAAATTATTTATCAGCATGACCAACACTCTAACGCTTATATATCTGGTTCACGTTGTTTCAGATCACCTTGTATTACTGTATAAAATAATATATCATGACTGACTGACTGACTGACTGACTGACTGATTCTTCATAGCAGAGCCAAATCTACCCGGACATAAAGAAATGAGATTTGGGGAATGCACTTATATTACAGTGTATTTGCTCACTAAGGAAGGATTCTTGGACATCCACGGCTAGGGGGGAGAGAGGGGGAGAAAGGGGGGGGTAAATGTTTAAAACGAGTATATCCCAAAACCTTAACAGGTTAGAGGCGTAAAATTTGGTATTTGGAATATCCTTTAAAAATAAAGAAACATGTGCTTTTTGTTTTCGGAATATCCATTTATCGGAGGTGAAAAGAAGTGACAATGGGGTGACATTTCAAAATTAATAGCATGTTACAGACGTAAAAAATTGGTATTTGGAATCTCTTTATAAAAATAAACACGTATTTTCTTGTACGTACACAATATTTAGATGTCTGTACTATTGGCCTATGTGCCCCCTCTGCCGTGAGGGCGGACAATTACTTTTCAAGGGGAAGCTTCATATTTTTAAGTTGGTAAACCGTAAGTGTTTGTAATTTTTTATGTGCTGAGGTTGTCAGCACTACTACGGCTACCTCCTTCCTTATGTTATGGACAAATCAGAAAAATGTGTGTATATTTTTCTGGCCAATTAAAATTGGGGCTGTGTACAGACACTCTGCCTAGGTCAAAAGAGTGCTGGAACTTCCCCTCTGAGTTATGAAAGGTGGACGCATGAGGGCCGTGTTAGCATCTTCAGCGCTCTGGTCTAAGAGTTGTGACGTACCCACTTGGCCCACAGATGTATGACAAATTTATAACGTGGCGGGTCACTTTAATATTAAAATAAATAAATGAAATGTCATTGTTTCTCCAGAAACAGTATCCCAAGGGCGCCAGTCTTCAAGCTTATGGCTTGAAAACAAAAGTAGATAATTAATAATAATAATGCGTAATGAGACTCAAAAAACTCCCAGGGGTGAGGTGAACGGAACACAAATCATTAAGTACACTAACTTGGAATTTAAGGATCATTAATAATCATTTCGTAAAATACAAATTAAAACAGCTATTTATTAAGATGAAAAACGTGACGTTACGGCATTTTAAAGACATCTGAACTTACGGAAGCAAAAGAAAAATTGAATGAAATTAATTTTAAAAATAAACTGTTGCACGAAGACTTGCAGTAACTTATGCCATAAGCTCACCATATGTAGACTCTGTTGTCTTGAAGCTGATGATATGTGGATCTCGTACCGGCTGCCTTCTCTGTTGTTGGATTCCAGTCCTACTTCTACATTTCCTGTCCTTAACACTTCCTACTGTACTCCTTACATAAAGTCGTAATGAGTCCTAATTTTAAGTGCAAAACCACCATGGGTTATGTTCATGGAGAGAATACATTCGTATTCTTCCGTATTACGGAACAGTAGCGTAGCTAAATTCATAATAAAAGCTCTCCTGCCCTATACTAGTCAAAGCCGGTCTCCCGTTGACTACCTCTCGTCATTGAGATAACAAGTCCCAATGAGAGTAACTTTTGAGTAGAATATACTCAGATGCGAAGTGAACTAAGTTAAAATCTTCTCCGATGTGTAGACGTAGAATAGTAGTAAGAGTATCTTCCAAGCGTGAGAATCAGAATCAGAATGTCCGAAAGTCCGAATACAAGTGACAATCTGCTCACGAGTAAGAATACGAGTATGAATGTGAAAACGACTGCTAATGCTAATAAGAATCTGAATCTGAATGTCCTATCTAGCTCTTGTCGGTGGTATATATCGGTTCAAAAGTCTCCTTCCATCAGCCATATCACATGGTCCAGTAAGATTCGAGGTCTCATCCCTTCTCCAATGTATTGCTGTGAATCCATCACGTTGCTTCATTACGTTCATTCACATAGGCTGAACTTTCCCGCTGAAATAAAGCGTCCCGAAGCGGAGTTTGAAAAGTGGGTGTTAATAATGTATCAACTGTCTCTTCATGAGGTAGAGAGGGTAAGTTCTCTCGCAACCTAGATGACGTACTTTTCCTGGAATTGGGCTGAAATTAGCTTGCTGACTCTGGTCACCTCACAACGGCTATTGGAAACTTTACTGCAAGTTATAAATATGCATGATGTTGAAATACTTTACCGAATAATTTGTTCGTTCAGAATACGTTATAGCCGCGATACAAAGAAAAGAAATGATGATTGAAATGGATGATAAAAACCCTATATATATATATACATATTAATTTAAAAATGACCTATCAGTGATTAAATATATACATCTTATCAATTAAATATATAGTTCAATAATTAAAAACATTCAGTGATGTCCCAAACATCACAGAGTGTGTGTGGCATAGTAGGGGGCAGGGGCAGGCTTGCCGTCGTCAGAAGGCCAAACAGCTCAAGGTAATGGCAGACATCTTTTAATATGTGATAGTTCCAGAGAGATAACTTGAGGGGAAAGTTTCAAACTTCTTTCTTAATGTAAAATTCTAAAGTTTAATATCGCCTTTTAAATGTAAATTTTCAGGTAAGTGTGAAGGCTTTGTTCAATCCCTGCTGGGAAATATGTAACTTAGGGCATAACGAGTGTTCTCCCTCTATTAATTCCCATTCAACTTGGTATGGGGTAACTATGATTTTATAAATCTCTAAATTCTTCAAATCATTTTGGATTTTAATATTTCTCATCTACTCAACCCTCTGTCATATAGGCTTAGCCTTTGTAATTTCGGGCCATAAGCCCATGTAGAATTGTAAGGGTATTTAAAAAGGAGTGCAGGTGTTTAGACTCCTAGTATTTTGTTTATGGCCGATCGTCCTAAATCTTTCCTTTTGTACTTCTACGCCATTTAGAATGGGCACTCATTGCTCTTGCTAAATTATCATTATTTATGGACGGGTGTGTAATAGACTGTCCAGCTGAAATGACAATTTTTGAAGTTTACCGAGTGTAAATTTGGATAAAAAGACTGGTGCCTAGAAGAGGCTGGATTGTATTAATGTTTAAAACTCAAAGTAATATACGATGTAAGTGAGTGGAGCTAATATGTTCTTTGAAATAATGTACCTTTAGAGCTACAGTGCTCATTTATTTGTAAAGTATTGTATCGAAATTCTTCTCCACTGTACCTGATTTTTGACTTTAAGTCATTGTTGTTATCAAAACTGACGATCTCATCGTTATTCCATTTAGCTGTTATTTGTTGTTGTTTATTCAGATTATCTATCAAATTTGAAAATCAGAGAAAAAAGGAAATACAATTTCGAAATTTAGTGCTTTAACTTGTACTCTGTTCTTTTCTGTGTCTATCCATTCACCCCGGCACCTTCTTACACCTCTGTAAACCACGCAAAACCTGTGACTATTATTATTGTTATTATTATTATTATTATTATTATTATTATTATTATTATTATTATTATTATTATTATTATTATTATTATTATTATTATTATTATTATTATTATTATTTCCGATGAGGCCTGCTAAGGACCACGTGCCAATTTCAATTCAGATCTTCATACTTTGATGTTTTCTCTTCCGCTCCTTTCAATATTCTTTCATCCTTTCACTATGCTGTTTCCTTCTGTCCTCGGACCGCTTCGCACCAGGCTTCTTGTTCAATCTTCCTTGGAATCCTTCCATACTTACTACCCTCTTTCTAAAATTTCTCTGTCCATAGTTTCTTCTTCTGTTATATTATTTCGTTCTAAATCTTTCTTTACTTCTTGAATCCAGCTAGTTGTTACCTTCTTGTCCCAAAGGTACTTGAAAATCCTTTTTGTTAATCTGGATACATCCATTCTGTAAATATGTCCAAAAAATTGCAATCTCCTTTTTATTATGGTTTCTGTTATGTTTTCTATGTTCCTGTATAATTCATCATTAGTTTCCATACTTCTGTTGTTTTCACAGGGCCTAAGATTATTATTATTATTATTATTATTATTATTATTATTATTATTATTATTATTAATTTAGTTACATGACTCAGTATTTGCAGGAAGAGAGACTATGACATGTAGCCCACTAGAATCCTAATTAATATCAAGATTTTAATTTCATGCTGTACAGAGTTTAATAAAAAGTTATTTATGCTCCAGTTGGGATCGATAATTCTTCATTGAGTCCCTCAATTATTTGGGCCTCAAATGAAATCTCTATGTTTTTTCTAGAAAATAATGGTAATACATATATCGTATGTTATTATCCGTGGGAAGAACACTGATTTATGCTGTACAACACATTTTTACTCTCCGACTACAGACTTTAATAGCGTGTGGCCTCTGCACAGGCCTGGTGCAGGTCCTTCAAGTTGACGCCCTAAGTCGACCTGCGCGTCTGTGAGGATGGGGCCCTAAGACGACAAAAATACGCAGCCGCCGAGCAAGAGGAACTGACCAATGAAAGTTAAACTCCTCATCCTGGCCGGGAATCGCACCCGGGACCCCTTAGAAGAAATAATTTTATTTGATTTACGTTCCACTAACTACTTTTTAGGTTTTAGGAAATGCCGACGTGCCAAAATTGAGACCCGCAGGAGTTCTTTTACGTGCCAGTAAATTTACCGTCACGAGGCTGACGTATTTGAGCACGCTCAAATACCACCGGACTGAGCCAGGATTAAACCTGCTAAGTTGAGGTCAGAAGGCCAGTGCCTCAACCGTCTGAGCCACTCAGCCCAGTCCCTTAGACGGAACACCAGCATGCTAACCATTTAGCCATGGAGCCTGACACTCATTATGTATTACAATAAAACTTACTCAAGCCGGAATCGCAAGGGACCAACAAAATTTTCCTAATTAGGCAAGTTTCAGCATTACACAAAACATCGTTATTTTTTGTCTTAACCTCCTGAGGCCTGGCGTCCTTTTAAATGGACACAGTTTAAAAATTGAATATCCCGTAAAAAATTGAAAATAAAATAAATACAAATTGAGCATATGATTGTGTTTAAAAAGTGTATTTACCTTGGTGCGGTATGCTTCATTTTTTTTTGCTAGGGGCTTTACGTCGCACCGACAAAGATAGGTCTTATGGCGAAGATGGGATAGGAAAGGCCTAGGAGTTGGAAGGAAGCGGCCGTGGCCTTAATTAAGGTACAGCCCCAGCATTTGCCTGGTGTGAAAATGGGAAACCACGGAAAACCATCTTCAGGGCTGCCGATAGTGGGATTCGAACCTACTATCTCCCGGATGCAAGCTCACAGCCGCGCGCCTCTACGCGCACGGCCAACTCGCCCGGTGGTATGCTTCTAATTTCACTGTCTCCCACCAAGACACTGTTAGATAAGTACATACTTTTACGATATTTGACCAAAAGTGAAATGGTGTGACACTCAGGAGGAAACACCAGTCACAACCGCCGTTACACAGAACATGATACAGTATGCGGTATTTTAAAATATTACTTAGAGTTTACTTGTATCTGCTTACGCATGACGCTCGACTATCCAGATTAATGTACGTAGTATTTTAGTGCACTGATTTGTTATTATTGTTACTGCGCATTTTTAGTACGTACATGATACACAGTACATCATTTTCGCACTATCACAACACTATATTACACTACTTCAGAACACTGGATATAAGCTCCTTAAAATTATTTTTAAAATCAAATTCTATACAGTACTTCACAACATTAAACTTTCTTCCACAAATCAAACAAAGAAACTTGTTTCCTCTTCGTGCTAAGCTCATCCTTCTGAATGCAGTCCTGAGCTGAGTACATTAGTTCAGGAAATGTGGAAGAGTTAGATGTAATGGAGAATTGCTTGACGTCACAAAAGCACTCTTGGCCTGCTCGTGGGTTCGAATCTGGTTTGGTTCTTCATCTTCTTGCTCGTCTTCTCTTCTTTCTCGGCCATTCTCACTGTTAGAAGGGTTGTAGCTGATTCGAAAATACTGTGTGTTGTGAATTGTTCATCACTTCGAATAAAATTCTTTGTCTCTCAGGAAACGTTTCTTGCTTGACACAAGTTGGATATTGCCGATGCGTTTTCAAGCACTTCATTCGTTCCACCTTCCGTACTATCACTTCCTCCAAACACGTCCATCAGTTTGTTCAAACAATGACATTGACCATACTAGCACTACAAATGCACAAACATTATACGTAGGACTACATGAAGTCCTAATATGTTCCGCATAGTACAAGTAGATTTTAAAGAATTTTTTCATGTTTCATTTCCGTTTCCGATTGAGGAGAATCCAAATTATACAAGAGTAAGAAAATTGTAACGCCATAAACTTCGTCGGGACTGAGAAAATATTCCGTAATTCACAATTTTCCGCTTTATTTAAGTTCAGCTTTGAGCACGTTTTACTGTATTATGAAACTGATTTAAATTTATCTAGCAATCTACTGTTATTGTTTAGTAGGTTAAAAAACTCTTTGCAGGGCATGCCGAAATTTATTTCAATTTGAAGCTCTGATTTTATGAGTTCGGACGAACACCTGTTACTAACATCAGTCCACCTGATACTTTCAGGTAGTATTGGCTACTGAGTGTATGATTTGAAGCAGTGTATCGATTTATTGAACCGTCCAAGTGAATAGAATCGCAGCAACGGCGAGCTCACGGCACACGATTCAGCTGACTCGCAGTAGACAGTGCTGGCATGGTTCATTATCGGCACACTGGAAATTGGCGAGAAGTCGAACTTAAGCGCGCGGGGGGGGGGGGGGGGGGGGGAGGGTGAGTCATAGAAAGGCATGCCTCACTAAAAGAATCGTACGCTATAACGGATTTTCGCTCTCAGCTCATTTGAAAATAACGCCCACTTGCATTCACTGTCCTCTTCTTGCAGGGAGGTTTAAATAATCTTTGGTTTTATGTGCAGTGTTAAAATGGGAGTCAGAACATAATTCCAGAGTAGCTAGTGAGTAGGTAGGCTATTAGGTTATTCTATTTATTACTTTAATGAACTTGGTTGACACTCGACAACTAATTCAACTCAGTATTCTAGCCTACCTCTCTGAAGATCCAGATAAACTGAGAAAAGCCATTATGGTCTCAGTTCCAATGACGGTGAAATCCTGACATTCACCTCCCCGCACTCTACCAAGTGCCAACAGTCTTCTTGAGGGTGGATGAGCGGGTAGAGGATAGGGCACTCTATTGTCCTTGGGACAGGAAATGGTCCCTAAAGGCGGAAGAACCTACTTCTGGTCAACGGCATTAGGAAGCAGAAGGCAACGGGAAACCACTGCATTAAAGATCCTGAAGGATATCCCTTTAAGTTCATATAGCACGGCTCTGTTTAACGTGCAGTTATCATCCAAAGTTTCTATTCCCCCATTCGGAACACCGGGGGGGGGGGAATGCTTTGAAAACTGATATGACTAGAAAGCCCGGCAGTTTTGGAAAAGATTACGACAACACAGTTCGAATTGAAGGACATACGTAAACAACTACACTTCAGAAGATGCTTTCCATGCTGCTACATCACGTTCGGAGCTGGCTATGTGGACCGCCAACCTCCGCTAGGAGAAGGCGCCTTAAGAAGAAGAAGATTCTAGCCTACTCTACGACTATGGGCCATGCTCATAACTACTCAAAATTATCTGTTTTACATTGGGATGAATCGTTCAGCATTCACTCACACTCGCATGTCGCCTCATTGCACAAGACTCAATAATCGAATCACGAGATCACTGGTGAACGTGGACAGTGAGTAAGTGAGACCACTGACGCAATAACTTAACAAAAGTATATTGAATCCGAAAACCGTGATTGTAGTGACAATAAGTTCTTCGAAATCATTTAAGAAACGACTAGGCATAGAATCTGCCACCTGGGCAACAGCCCTAAATGCAGATCATTGATGATTGTGTCTGTACCGGTAGGTACACCTCAACCCCGTGCATTTGAATGAAGCGCATTGAAGAACGCTATCTAACACATAAAACTTGAAACAACTAGTGCAAGAAGTTGGGACGTTGGTCAACAGATGTGACTACTGAAGTGATAGAGTAATGTGGTATTTTAAAGTTTCCTAAACTGACTGGATTTATTTTGTTTTTTGGTGTATCACAGTTGTCAATATTTCGATCTCTTTCTGCCAACGTTAAAAGTAAACAATTAGACATTTCGGATATTTAGTTTTCAACCAATCAGGGCTTTCTTGTACATATTTAATTAGCCAATAAAGTGAGAGGGTGTGTCTGGTTTTAGTCCAGAGGCTTCTCGAACCTTCCTCTCGGGTATAAAAGCTGACGCTTCTTCGAGTTAACTTGTCTTATTGATCGTCGTGATACTGAGTACGTGTGTTAAGAGAGGAGGCGGAGGCCTCATCCATCGGAAAGCAGAACATCAGCTAAGGCAATGACCACCATATTTCTAACTCTGTAGGTATCTCTTTCGGCTAATTCGAGGGGAAGGTTTCCAATCTTTACTAATGTAACTGTAAAATTCCGAAAATGAAAATTTTTCTTTCTTCTCATGTAAAAGTTTCTATTGCACTTCACTAGAATCTGAAGATAGAGAGTGCGTTACCCTCTCGAATTCCCCTTCAATTTAATCTGGAGGTGACTACGATTTTGTAACTGTTTTCTCTATTGTAAATTGTAACTTAACTTGTCTATCTAGTCACCTCAGTAGAATGGGATTAGCTCCTGTAACTTTGGACCAGGAGCCCAAATAGAGTTTTATCTTGTGTGCAAACTTCAATGAGTGCAAATGTCTACCTCCACAGCATTTTGATTTTTGGGCCAGTAATGTTAACCTGTACTTTTTCACGAAGGCTCCTTAGAATGGGTACTCAATACCCCTGTATCTTTTCTTTTATGTAAACTTGCGCCTAGAGAGGCCAGGAAGTGTAAATTTTATTGAGCAAAGACGCTCTAATCACAAAGGCAAAAGTTTAAGGTTGCCTTGAGTAGGCTGTAAGGGTTTGGGATCGTAGTCTCCTTTTTTAGAACTATAGATCATAGAGGTTCTTTCTTGTAATTTGTGTAAATATTGAACGGTGCCTTTGGAATGCCGTATCTTGTAACCTTTGGAACAAAAGGGGCTCGTGAAAATTGTGTGTAATTTAAATATCCTGTAAAAGAAAGAACAGCAGACCGGATGAGAGTACTATCAATTTGGAGAAGGAAAATGAAATAAATGAACAGATCGGGTTCAGTATATTAGAAGAGGAAATAGAGGCAACTACTAGGGAAATGAAGAATGGTAAGGCAGTTGGTGTAGATTAAATACCAGTTGAACTACTTAAAGTACTGTAGGGGAAAGGAAAGGGTATATTTGTAAAACTTTGTCAAGAAATATACTTAAAAGGGAAATAGCCAAAAGATTTTCTGGAAAATATAATAATACCAGTAGAAAAAGGAAAATAGTAAGAAATGTGAAGAACCCAGGACACTAAGTTTAATTTCTCATGCAGCTAAAATACTATTAAGAGCAATAAACAGAAGGATTTACAGACGAATGGAGAATTATATTGGTGAAGAACAAGGCATTTGACAAAGTGAGGTGGGATAAGCTCTTGGAGATACTTAAAAAGCATATAGTGGAATGGAGAGAGAGAGAAGACTAATCAAGGAATTATATTAAAACCAAACATCAAGAGTGAGAATAAGAGGAGAATTAACAGAAGAAATCAGACTGGGGAAAGGTATTAGACAGGGTTGCTGCTTATCACTAACTTTGTTTAATATTTATTTGGAGGAAATTATTTGTGAATGCTTGGATGGTAAAAGAGGTGTCAACGTTGGGGGTAGGAGAATTGAATGTATAAGATTTGCTGATGATATGGCAGTAATAGCTTAAAATGTGAAGAATCTCCGAAAAATGCTGAGAGAATTAAACAGAAAGTTTTAAGAGTATGGAATGAGCATAAACAATAAGGAAACCAAATTCATGATACTTGGAGGTAAAGGTGAAAAAGCGACAATCAAGATAGGGCGAGAAATTATTGAACAGGTGAATAAGTTCAAGTATCTTGGAATTATTGTGTTTGAAGACCTTCACTCTGTAACAGACGTAAAAGCTCGAATTGCCTTAGCCAAAGAAAGCTTCAACAAGAAGAAAAACTGTTTTGTGGCCCGCTGGAGAATGATCTGCGGAAGACTTGCAAGGTGTTACGTATGGAGTATAGCTCTATATATGGCCCTGAAACGTGGACATTAAGGAAGGAAGAACAGAGAAGAATAGAGGCATTTGAGATGTGGATTTGGCGAAGAATTGAAGGTGTAAAGTGGGAAGATAAAATATCAAATGAGAAAGTTTTGAAGAGAGTGAGAGAAGTAAGGAGCATGCTGACCGTAATCCAAACTAGGAAGAAAAATTGGATAGGGCATAATCTAAGGCACAACACTTTACTACGAGTAGGAATTTAAGGGATGATAAAAGGAAGACGAAGAAGAGGAAGGAGACGATATCAGTTATTAGACAGCATTAGAAAAATAAAGGAAGATTATGCAGAAATGAAGAAAAGGGCACAAGATCGAGAGATATGGAGGTCACAGCCATGATTAGACCTGCCGGTTGGCAGAATAACCTATGGTGATGATGATGATGATGATGTAAAAGAAATTGGGAGACTCGTCTCCTTGACTCTCTAACTAAACGCAACAGTAGTGATGTAGGGACTTTTTGTAAATTGAGGAGCTGGAAGCTCGAATTTTGTAACTAATCTTACTGGGTTTTTCTGTTTTTCCTACTTTGTACCAAACTAGCTCTGTACCTGAAATCTTGTTCTTTCACCAAATGGACAGTTTTGTTAAAATTTAATATCTGAAAGGAAATATAACCTTTATTTTTAAAGTTTTAAATTAAACCCATTCAAGCCAGCACCTTCTTTCACCTCTCTGTTCCACGCAAACACGGTAACAGTGTGTACATACCTTTCTTCACCTACTGTAATTCTATCTACTTGTTTACTGGAGTTCTCAGAGTGGGGAATGGGGGGGGGGGAGGCTTGTTAACATCATAACTTCATGCGAGAGGTGGCTGCAGCAGAAACCTGAATTTGAAAGCTAGATGACACATAGGAAAGTAGTTCATAGAATGAAGTCCAGATGGCAGCAGCGAGAGATGTAATAAGAACGGTGACTCTAATGTGCCGTGAATCGGATCACAGTATCGATTCGGTAACGTGAACGGAATCAAATTAATCGATTCAGTAAAATGAATCGAACATCCCATCATTACTATCAGGGGATTTCAGGATTTGGATGCTAATATGTTTTCACTAACATTTCTGCTTTCGTTCTGCCACAGGAAAGTTTTACAGCTATTTCTGAATCTGCGAATAAACACACCAATTCTTTGCCGTAATCCAAATTTACATAACTGAGGCAAGAAAAAAAAGATAATAATCGGAACAATGTGTATTTTCGTTATATTAAGGGAAAGAAAAGTTATGATTTCTAGTATAAGCCAGTACCAAATATAGAAAAAAGGATGAAATTGCTGTACGGGGAATTAAAATTAAGGATGAAAAACGTAAGAAAAAGGAAAAACTTGCAACCTGGCAACCCTAATCTGTATTAACATGAGGTATAAGACGTATTGAGACTTAAACTTTCCCTATAGAAAGCTATACTTTTATGAAAGCAAAAATGAAAAATCATCAGTTTTGGATTTACGTCACTTTGTAAATAAGCTCTTCAGTTCACTTACAGTTGGGACGTTTTATTTTTCATGCCTAGGACATCAACTATATGGTTATAGTGTGAAATGAGGGACTTATTCTGGAACAGAACTAAATGTTATACTCAGTGGCAGCAATTGTAGTGAAACGTGAGAAGAGTAGAAGTATCAATTATTCATTACTTGCTTAATCTCTTTAGCTATGTGCTTGGTGCTCTTTCCGTGCAAGATAGCATCGCCTTGACTTGGTAAAGGCAGCCGTAGTGAAGAAATGATATACTCATCTGCAGTGACAGTGAAAAATGGAAGTACTTACAAAAAAAAGTCTCATTTCGTATTTAAATCATGTCCCGTTGCATTAACGATGTCTCTCTCCCAGCTGGGTCTCATCTTGCGCTTTCAGACGCCAACACAATCGATCCGCTACTCTCGACTTCTGGTAGGACTTTTTCAATAGATGAGAATGCACATTATACGTCCTTCAGAGCTGAAGTGCCTTATTTTATGTTCGTGTAATACGAGTCGTTAATATCGCCGCTTCTGTTTAGAAGCTGGGATCACCCAGGGTCTCACATCTTGTAAGAGCGGAGTGGTGATCACGAAACCCAGCTGAAACTAGTATTCCTATTCCAGGGCTTTCTCAAATTTCTTGGGGGTCAACGCTCTGCGTGAATTTGGCCTCGTTTTACGGCCGGATGCCTTTCCTGAATTAAATTCTATATGGAGAGATGTATTCACAAATACGTGCTTTCTTGCCCCGAGCAAGTTTGCCGTGCGGTTAGGGTCGCGCAGCTGTGAGCTTGCGTTCCGGAGCTACCTCTGAAGATGGTTTTCCCTGATTTTCCATTTTCACAACAGGAAAATTCTGGGGCTGTACCATACTTAAGGCCATGGCCACTTCCTATCCACTCCTACCCCATTGCTATCCCATCGTCACCATAATATCTGTGTGTGACGGTACGACGTAAAACAAATTTTGTAAGACTGTTTCTGTGGTTTTTGGTAGTGTACACCAGTGTGTAGTGTATGTAGATGAATATTTGTGACAAACACAAACACTCATTTCCCGAGCTGGAGGGACCAACCCAACCTGACCCGCCCGACCGGGAATGGAACCCGGGACCCTCTAAACCGATGGTATGAAAAGTGGACTCAGTGAAATTTTCGGCTCCATGGTTAAATGGTTAGCGTGCTGGCCTTTGGTCACAGGGGTCGCGGGTTCGATTCCCGGCAGGGTCGGGAATTTTAACCACCATTGGTTAATTTCTCTGGCACGGGGCCTGGGTGTATGTGTCGTCTTCATCATCATTTTAAATCCTCATTGCGACTCGGGACCCCTGTGCCGAAAGGTAAGCACTCTAACCATTTAGCCACTACTCTGGCATAAACCCCAGAATCAGAGACATAGTGTTTTCTTGAAGAAAGAAACGGAAAATTCAACCTTCGAGTACATGAGATCTCAGTTAAATTTTGAATAATAATAATAATAATAATAATAATAATAATAATAATAATAATAATAATAATAATAATAATAATAATAATAATAATAATAATAATAATAATAATAAGACAGCTGATACGATGGGGAAGAGAAGAATTGCTTTCTTTGGTCAGGTGACAAGAATGAGCTCTAGAAGGACAACCAAGCTGATCTTCTAAGATAAAAAGACAAAAGGGACTTGATTCAGTGCGGTAGAAGATGTGCAAGAGGTAGGCATCACACATGATGGTATCCTGGAGCGCAACCCATTTAAGGAAAAAAACTACAACACCACAAGAGTTTCAAAGAAAAGCCGAAGCTGAAAGCAGGGAAGGCGTGGACCAGAGCAACAACACCGGCAACGAATGCGGGAGTACTGGGCAAATTTTAAAGTCCGGGGAAGGAGACACTTGAAATGACGTGGTGCTTAGATGGCTGAAATGACATGGAAAATAATAATAATAATAATAATAATAATAATAATAATAATAATAATAATAATAATAATAATAATAATAATAATAATGATAATAATGATAATAATAATAATAATAATAATAATAATAATAATAATAATAATATTGGTTTTAACTCCCAATAACAACATATTAATGTTTTTCGGAGAAGCCGATATGCCGGAGTGTGTCCCGCAGGAGTTACTTTACGTACCAGTAAATCTACCGACACGAGGGTGACGTATTTGAGCACCTCCAAATATCACTGCACTGAGCCAGGATCGAACATGTGAAGTTGGGGCTGAGCTACTTAGCCCGGAAATTTAGGATGGAAAGAGAACGAAAACTGCATACCGAAGGTTGGATGCAGTATTCGGGAGATAGTAGGTTCGAACCCCACTGTCGGCAGCCCTGAAGATGGGTTTCTGTGGTTTCCCATTTTCACACCAGGCAAATGCTGGGGCTATACCTTAATTAAGGCCACGGCAGCTTCCTTCCCATTCCTAGGCCTTTCCTGTCCCATCGTCGCCATAAGACCTACCTGCGTCAGCGCGACGTAAAGCAAAAAAAAAAAAAAAAAAGAGGTTGGATGAAAGAATCGAGAACGCAGTAAGGAGGTACGAGGATATAGGCGATATTACAGCTTGGCTCAGTGTAAATTCATTCTTACTGAAGATTTAATGAACTCGATGAAACGTAGTCTCTATGCTTGATCAGAATATTCTGTGTATTTTGGAAATGAAATATAAATAACTGACTCTAAGACAAAATATTGCGAGTAAACAGATAACGACGGAAACTTTGTAAACGGATTTTAATCATGCCTAAATAGTTGAAAGATTTTTCTATTGTTTGGGTAGTTCAAAGACTATAAAAGTGTGAGGGGTAGCAAAATAAATTAAAATCTACAGCTTTTTTTCCAGTCAATTGACCGAGTCAGGAATGTAGCCCTAACTTCATGAACTTCAAGGGTGTAATAAAGGTCACGTAATCGACGAAGTGTATGCGGAACGTATGAGCGGATGTTTCACTGAACGAAATTTTCACGGCACATCTGAACCAAATATATAGCCTGCACTTATTTCTGTCAGGTTTTCTTTTCGCTTCCACTTCCAGCCTACGAGAGTGTGTACATAAGTATTATCTGCACACCTTTTCTGGATAGATTTACACCCTAGTGCTGAATTGGTCGACCTCGGCAATCTTCGAGATTCGTACTGGCAACCTTTGAAACACAAACTATGAATCGCTTATGCATCGCTGTGCGACATCTGGCGTACACTTTACGTACTAATACTGATGTTATTTACACAGCAAAGCCAAACTATAGAATTCACTCTAGGAATAAGATTCGCATCGAGAAATATTATATAATGTTATATAATGTGTGTGTGTGACACAGTTATTGGCTTAAGATAACAAAGGTTTAGCAAAATTCATATCGATCGATCATATTATCGATTCAATTCAGATTTCATTTCCATTCAGTTGGCAGTACTTACGGAACCGGAATTGCTCCCTCCTTACTCCTCAAACCCGTACACAAATCTATCGATAAAAAGTGCGCAGATAATATGTGAACTGGTGAACAGGTAGGTCTTGCTCCTGCCTAAAATGTTAGCATGTCGATCTCTGGTCCAAAGGGTTCCAGCTTTGTGTCTGGAATTTTAGACTTCATTGTTTAAGTCTTCTGGCTCGAGGACTGGCTGAGTGTGTCATCTTCGACGCTATTTTTAATTTTAAAATTTGCTTTACATCATCGCACCGACACAGACATAGCTTATGGTGACAGTAGGAGAGAAAATGCCCAGGACCGGGAAGGAAGTGACCGTGGCCTTAATTATGGTACAGCCCCAGCATTTGCCTGGTGTGAAAATGGGAAACCACCGAAAACCATCCTCAGGGCTGCCGACAGTGGTGCTCGAACCCACTATCTCCCGAATGCAAGTTGACACCTACGTGACCCAAACCATGCAGCTACTCGCTCGGTCACATGCCATTGAAATATGAGGCAGATCAAGATAATGGATAACATTTTTAGCATCCTTTCTCTATTTCTCGACAAAATCACCCTTCACTCGTTCCACTCCGCTAAATGATTTAGCGTTACACGTCTGATGACCCGTATCATTTCGTCAATGGTGTTGAGGAATGTGTCTGACGTTGATGGACGGCCACTCACCTCCTTACCTTTTACAGTCAGTGGGTTCGAACCGCACTGTCAGCAGTCCTGAATATGGTTTTACGTGGTTCCCCATTTTCACACCAGGCAAATGCTGGGGCTGTCACATTAGTTAAGGTCACGGCCACTTCCTTCCCACTCTTAGCCCTTTCCTACCCCATCGTCGCCATAAAACCTATCTGTGTCGGTGCGACGTTAAGCAAATTGTAAAATAAATAAATAAATAAATAAATAAATAAATAAATAAATAAATAAATAAATAAATAAATAAATAAATAAATAAATAAATAAATAAATGTATCTTTCACAGTCATTGGAACATCTCCGAATTCATAGCATCACTTCCAGACTTATTGCACAAACAGTATTGTTACGTGTTGGGGGGGGGGGTAGATAAATGAGTATTACAAATAGTAGAATAATGTTTGAGGAAAGCAATGGCAAACGACCTCACTCATCTGCCTAGTACGACTCATTTTGTTGCTACCATTGGTTTTTTGGGTTTTCTTATAACCGCATAACTTTGGTGGTGCTATTTGAGGATCCAACCAGCCTCTGGGCTGATGACTTGACAGACAGAATAATATTAATTGTCTAACTACTAAATCTATACATTAACACACACACAGGCATACCAGGATCACAACTTCCAGACAAAGTACAGATCATACAATTACACAGTTCGTGCTCTCTCTCAATTCTCACTGTTCATTCACACTCGTTGTTGGTTCACTCGCTCTTACAATCTCACACACTCACACAGTTACTCTCGTTCTTGCTATCATAGTCCTCAGTTCACAGCTCGCACACGACAGTCTCGCAGTTAAGGATGACGTAAGCTGATGTTCACTCTAATAGAACCTCCGTTCACTGCTCCATGCCGATACGTACAGTAGTGTTGTCTTCCGCGCCGCTACAGTACACGACGTTCGCTACACCGGATATGTGGCTTGGCTCGGTAGTGTTCTAGCAACTGCTTGCCAGTACGCCAGCGATAACAACCTATACTTCCTCGGTAAGGTCTCGAATTCGTCGATTCACAGTCCATCTTCATAGGTTTACGGATTCATATTGTTTTGTCAGATTTGGATTAAATTCTTCCGCCCCTATTTAAAAGAAATCGTTGATCAAATCTCCATGTGATGAACTGCTTAATCGTTTTGACAACTGAAGAGAAATTCTATTGGGGAGCCTGATGGCTGGCTCATTGTTTATATTTACAAATGCATTGTCCTGGAAGTAAACTTAAATTACCCTTATTTAAAAAAAAGAATATTATATATGTAAATTTCAGGTTTTAGTTGTTTTAATAATCATATTTACGAACTATCTAGCAATGTGCTAATATTGCGTAAGAGAATGGAATCGTCGTAGTTAGTGCGTATTCAGTTTTGAACTACATTTAATAGGCTAATATGATTAGGCATAAATTAATTATAAACTATGAAATATGTGAATACAATACCTACCTCTTTTCTGATCATTTCTTCCTTTGGTCGCTTTATTCGAGCTAGACAATCTTCATCTTTATATTGTACCAGGAAAAGTTGTGGGCAAAGGGCATGAGTAGGACCTCAGGGAGTGGAACTTGGTTTTGGAGCTGATACAGAGTAGGATAGACTCGCAGAGCGAATAATAGATGGTTAAAAAATCTTTTTCAAAACAATTTATTAATTCTTCACCCTGCGATATGATTTTTGATTCAAATCTAGCATTGAAATTAAAAGTTTGAAAGTAATCTTCCTGAATTCTGTTCATGAAAATGGCATAAATACTACTGATTTCAAAGTCTTTCATATGTGAGAATATGAGGTATTGAATTTCCACCTAAAGTCTTTCTAAACCTAAGCACACTTATAATTGTAAGTTGATATGAGAAATTAAATTTTGGTTAATAATTTTCAGTTCTCAGTTCGTCACCCTTGATATATAGCACACTTGAAAAGCCTAAAGTCTTTCTACGAGATATGAAACTGAAATTTGAAATTAAATTATTCACTTCTGAGAAATTATGAGAACTCTGAAATATTTGTTCACACGCGGCACTGAAGTTTCCACTGTTCACAAATTAATGAAGAAAAAAAAATTTTAGTCAGTTTGTTATTACTCACTTATGGCAAGAAATGTTGCTACAAAATGTCGAAGGATGGACATCTGGAATGTTCCGTGGAGAATCAGGATCGGCGATGTTCCCTTGACACACCATGTTGACGTTCCCGATGAGGTGATGACGGCTGGAACTGGATCATGTAGAATTGCAGCTCGTTAGGGTGATTTTTTCGCACACGAAAAATTCACTTAGTGCGAGTAGTTAACACTGACACTGTCATTGACTGTTGAACACTATTTATGGCGTAATTGAAAGAATCACAGTCCTTCCTGTATGAATTACTATTTACAGTCGTTATTGAAACGTTCATAAATGCACAGTTCACACTTGAAAAGGCAAGTCGATAATCACAGTCTTTGAACACAGTCATTAAGTCACTAAAAATTATTTTCTGCTTATCCTGTTATTATAATGTTATATTACCTCAGAAAAGTTCTTAATTTTCACTCAAATTACTGTAAGTCGTATACTGACGTGGCATGAATAAAGGAATACAGTTCAATACTCGGAAAGAAACGAGTTCTGGTGATTCTACACATTAGTTTCTGCAGAAGTTCAAAATCCTAAGTCTACACGTAATGACATATTCTGTGAACGTAAAATAGTTAATGTTTGCACTTCAATAAGTTCACTCGTATTACATTCTTAAATGTCTTTAGGATTAGACTATAGTCGCGACGCGATATACTAAATATAGTGCGACGTCTTTTATAATTCTGTCGGCGATATAATTTCGCGTTCCGGAAATACGACGGAAAGTACTTTCACCGTGACTGCACGAACATACTGTACGCGGGCCGGTCTCTCCTCTGTCTCACTCACACAGCTGTCTACTCGTCCTTGTACTGGCTTGCTGGCTGGCTGGCCTTGGCATATATAGATACCAGCGCTGGGAGGGGTAGCATCTCTCTCGGCCATGTGACCGTGATTACGTAATTTCGTTGAAACTTTAAATTATTATAACTCAACAACTATGGGATGAATTAATTCGAAATTCACAGGGATTAACTTTTATGACGTCCGCTATAATTCAGCGTTTGTCCCGTTGAAATTGGTTAAGGTGTTAAAAAGCTGGTAAAAGAAAAATTATTTCGAGAAATATCTCTAGGGGAGGTGAGCTTCAAGCGACAGGTGACGTCACTTGACTCCGCCTAGTGCACTCGTAGGGTCTGGCACATACTGGAACATTCTTTACATAGATGTTCGTACGTCGGTCGGATCTTTTATGCTGAAGTAATGTTTCTTTCAATTAATATGGACCAGGACCTAGGCTTTCCTGGTACAATATAGATCGTAATCCTTATTATGATAATCGATATGATGTCATTTCAGATTATATATCTTCCATTAGTTCAAGGTTTTATGACAAGTTAAACATTTTGCCAACCATTGAGCGTACATAAATAAGTACAATACTTCCCATTCATGTAGAAATGACAACTAAGTCGGGAGTCTCCTCTTCGAACCGTCTGCAGTAGGCTCCATTATGTTAACTGAGACCAACTACGAATGCAACCTAGAGTCATACAATACACTAGGGCACTGTGTGACGTCACACCCCTATGCCAATGCAATGTGCCCGCTGCCAGTTTCTCAGCATCTGTATATCACTGCGCTACACTGTGGCTGACCCAGGAGACCCACTCACGGCCACAGACACGCAGAACGAATACTCAGTTTCACGGATAGGACCCTTTCTACAGGCTGTCTCCTCAATCTCAAGCAAATGCTGGGGTTGTACCAGTACCTTAATTAAGAACACGGTCGTTTTCTTTCCAGTCCTAACGATTGCCTATCCCACCGTCACCGTAAGACCTGTCTGTGTCGATGCGTCGTACATAAATAAATTGGTAAAAGTGTTTATCGTCCATTCATTTGCTATAGAATTGAAGACACAGCAAATTGTTAGAATCTTTTCCCTACAATATAATTTTATAATTTAGTGTCGGTATTTCTAGCCGAGTGCAGCCCTCGTAAAGCAGACCCTCCGATGAGGGTGGACGGCATCTGCCATTTGTACGTAACTGCGTGTTATTGTGGTGGAGGATAGTGTTATGTATGGTGTGTGAGTTGCAGGGATGTTGGGGCAGCACAAATACCCAGCCATCGGGCCATTGGAATTAACCAATGAAGGTTAAAATCCCCGACCCGGCCGGGAATCGAACCCGGGACCCTCTGAACCGAAGGTCAGTACGCTGACCATTCAGCCAACGAGTCGGACTCCCTTAAAATACTGAAACCCAACGACATTAAGTTACAGCATTTCAGCACTCTCAAATGTCCCCTACCTCAACTGGAACTGAAACTGCCATCTTTGGAACAGAAAGACAACAGCTAACGGAAAGTGACACTGAGGTAAGCTACAATAAATTAACATATTCTGTCAATTATTGTACGACCCTATTGATTCACAATTAAGTATTTATTTATTTTCCACCTAGTCGATACAATGATTGCTTAATGCAATTTAATGGTTAAAAGTGGTACATGTTTCGTATATTATCAACATCTTCAGCCACATAACACTGTTTAGATGAAAAATATATAAATTGACAAAGTAATGCTTTAGAGGAAGTGTCCCTAAAATTAACATAAGATTGACAATAACAATGTTAGGTGGCTGAAGATGTTGGTAATATACGAAACATATACCACTTTTAACCATTAAATTGCCTTAAGCAATCATTGTATCGACTAGGTGGAAAATAAATAAATACTTAATTGTGAATCTATTGACGTGCGATACGGACCATGAAGCTGATTTTATGTAATCGACACTATTGATGTAGATATATATTTATTTGAGTGCAATATTTTGTTTCTAATAAATAAATATTTTTAGACTTTTACACTTAATTAAACTTTCTTTACTCCTAATTAGCCGGTGGGAGACAGACAGTTGCTGGGAGCCATTAATCTTGGCACCGTGGCAGCTTGTCTCTCCGAGGAGCTCTTCTTATAAGCTTCCGATAACCACAACAGCACCACCATTAATAGTTAATGCTTGTTACAGGGGCATCTTTATCAGCTGCTCCTCACTGAATAGGGCAAGTAATTCCCACACCCTAAATTCTGCTAATAATTGATACCTCTCAAGAAGATTAATTCGAGTTTGAAACTCATGAGCTTCTCTTTTGATATAGTAACATTTGCAGATTTAGCTTCATTACCTGCTTGGAGGCATTACTGTAAAAGTACCTGACTGATGATTCTAAGTTCGTGGTGTAGACACTGGAACTAGTTGTTCAATTTTCGAGGATTAACCGAAAGTGTAGCTCTCCAAATTCTTATTGCAGATATGTGCTGGTGATGCACTTGGTGTCCACAGTGGGAAGAAATTGAATAAAAGTAATAAAATGACTTATAACGATTACATTCTCAGTAATTTTTACCTGTCACTGTCGGCATCCCTGAAGATGGTTTTGCGTGGTTTCCCATTTTCACACCAGGCAAATGCTGGGGTTGTACCTTAATTAAGGCCACGGCCGCTTCCTTTCCACTCATAGCCCTTTCCTTTACCATCGTCGCCGCAAGACCTATCTGTGTCGGTGCGACGTAAAACAACTAGCAAACAAAATATTACCTGTAATCGTTACCGTTTACAAAATGCAATTTTTATTGGTAATTTACTCCTTGAAATAAAATTGTAATCGTTATATTCAAGTAATGTATATACATCCTACGGATACAGAAATGTGAAAAAACAGATTGTGATAAAGATGACTTTTGCAGTTCTACTACAGCACAACCAGCAGCTTCACTAGTACTGGATGAGATTCTTTTCCTTCTCCAATATTTTCAAAGACATGTTCATAAAATTAAACACAGGTATTCTTTCAAGTGGCCTAGCAAGGCATGTTTTAGGTAAATGTAAAGATGCACTTCCCCCGTAAGACGTCGAGGATTAGTGATGCTAATTTTAAGAACCAATTAATTTATTTGCGAAGAAAATAGAAAATGATTTCAAACACTGATAGTCACTAACTAAAATAAAAATGGTGGGGAAAGATCATTTCGAAAATTATCAGGTATCAAGCTTAGCCTCACTTAGTGATGATAGCCGCTTAATATCTCAATGCTAAAAAAAGCACACAAAATGAAGTAATATATTCCTTTTCCTCATAAACTTTTGTGTTGTTCCAGCCCCAAGCGAAAAGTAATATGTGATTTCCTTGAGACTAACATTTTGTAAAGTAAATGTAATTGAAATATAATTACTTTTTGTAAAAGTAATTTGTAATCGTAACTGAGTAAAATCTTTCTCAAGTAACTGTGATCGAGCCCAATTGCTTTTCGCTTGTACTCTTCCCAACACTGTCGGTGTCATACGATAAAGTTAATTTCTCACTCAGGAACTCTTCAGAAGGAGTTCGCTTTCCCTAAACCCAGCCGTCAAATCAAAACATGGAACGAACAGGTGAGCTGCTATATGGCACCAGTTGAGGATAATAATAATAATAATAATAATAATAATAATAATAATAATAATAATAAACAAAAAATGCCTTTCCCAAAACACCAAAATACGTCACTACGAAACAGTTCTGAAGCCAGTAGTTCTATATGCAGCCGAAACCCTATCTCTAAATGCCAACAAAGGACTCCTTGAAGAACTGGAGGAAAGAGAACGCAATATTGTGAGAGGAATCTTGAGATCAAAGTACAGAAATGGAATCCATCAAAAGAGATCCAACAAGGAAGTCTACAGCAAAATAGAGAAAATTACCAACACAATCAGAAAAAGTCGGGCACGATTTTACGGTCATCTGAAAAGAATGGACGGAAGAAAGTTAACTAAAGAAATCTTTCACTTTTTGATTCAAACCCCAAAACCACAATTCCCTGGTTTAGAAATACCAAAGCAGACCTGCAAATGCTACATACTGTATTTCAACTGAAGACGCCCTTAACAGAGATCTCTTCCGCAAGAAAATATTGACGAACGGGCTAAACCGAGACGAGCAACCGATGAGAAGGAGCGTAAGTAGGCCCACTCACAAAGAATGAGGGAAATTTGGGCTCTAAAGAAGGCCAAGTTCAGTGTCAAATGCAACAAGACTTAACGTGGTCCTTGATGGCCCCAGCGAATTATATAATAATAATAATAATAATAATAATAATAATAATAATAATAATAATAATAATAATAATAATAATAATATTTGCTAAACGTCCTACTAACTAAGTGCCGGAATTCAGTTCCGTAGGAGTTCTGTTACGTGCCAGTAAATCTACCGACACGATGTTGACGTATTTGAGCACGTTCAAATACCACCGGACTGAGCCAGGATCGAACCTGCCGAAGTTGGTGTCAGAAGGCTAGCGCTTCAACCGTCTGAGCCACTCATCCCGGCCAGTTGGGAAGACTGGAAACTTCGAAGGTGTGACAATTTGATTAAAATTACTTTTTGCTGAATGAAGTAGATCGATTTTTGACACACTTATAGATTTGATCCCAGATTTTCCAAATTATTAAGGAATCTTCAGAAGATTACTCACTCAGTCCATTCCACTTCAGAACCGTTTGGTTGTATTAGCTTTGTTGTTGTTGCCAACTCTTGATATAGTTTGAAATGGTCCTTTATTCTTTTAAATTTGATTGTAATGAAACTCGATTGAAATACATACAGCTAAAGAAAAAAAAATAGAATAACAAGTGTGTCTTTAACCCCCCGTAATGGTGTAGTGGCATCATGTAGCTATAGTTCAAATACTTTGTGAACGTCCTTCAAAGAAAATCGACGGTGCATGTGGCGAGGGGCATCGATCCAGGATCGTCTCCCATTCCTCTCGCTGAGGAATCTTCGTCTACATATCATGCTGAGCACTGTATGCAGTGGCTGTACACAATGCGTGAAACAAGCGAGTTAAGGGATAGCGAACAGCGAAGACAGAGGGGGAAAGCGCGCTTGTCAGATCTTCCACACTATCTACAGGCACACCCCCACCAATCACTCTGAAGGACGTTTACTGTGTATTTGGGCTATAGCTTCTTGACGAACTATCTCAGTGAGCCTCTGTCGTGGGCATGATGATATCATTGTTTCAGATTCTCTGCTGTTAGGCTCGTTCATTGTTCTACCCATCTCAATGGACTAGGTCCTCTGGGCCTTCGTCCAGCGACTTTCCATTCAATGATCGTCTTCTCCACTCCACTGGGTATTCTGACATTGTGGCCGAAGTACCATAGTTGTTGCTGTTTAATAAATGGGAAGCTTCTTTTCCAAAAATGTAGCAATTTCAAGAAAATAAAATTGAGTTGATGGTGGAAAAGATACGTTGGTAGGAAGCTGCATAAAATGAAAGCAAAGGAAGTAATCAAAGAGGCCCAAATGCATGTTAAATAGGACGTTTAAAATCACATTTTATGCTAATAAGTACCTTTTTACAATTAGCTTTACATCGCACCGATACAGATATGTCTTACAGCGACGATGGGACAGGAAGGGCTAGGAGAGGGAAGGAAGCGGCGGTTTCCTAGCGGTTTAACTTCTCACTAACACACTGAAGGATTTTGGCGACTGAACGATGAGAAAGTTCTAGGAATGGGAATATAGTGGCCTTAATTAAGGTACAACCCCAGCATTTTCTTGGTGTGAAAGTGAGAAACCATGCAAAACTATCTTCGGGGCTGCCAAGAGTGGGGTCCGAACCCAAAATCACTGGAATTCAAACTCACAACTGCGTGCCCCTAACCACACGGGCAACACATTCCGTCAAATAAGTACCAAATTCTACGGGATGAATAGGCAAAAACATAACGTTTCAGTGCAGCCAATGAGAAGTCGTTTCCGGGCCAGCCGGGCTGAGTGACTCAGATGGTTAAGGCGCTGGATTTCTGAGACCAAGTTGGCAGGTTGGATCCAGGATCAGTCCTGTGGTATTTGAAAGTCCTCAAATATGTCAATCCTATGTCTGTATGTTTACTGTCACGTAATATAACTCCCGCGAGTCAAATTTCTGGCACCTCGGCGTGTCTAAAAACCGTAAAAGTAGTCAGCGGGACGGAAAGAAATAACATTATTATTTTAAATTCCGGAACACGTGGTCAGCAGCAGTAGAACACTTAAATTACATTGCTGTGTTCGATGATTTAATTTAATATTATTGAACTAATCTGTGTCTTCGCTGTAAATAACTTAATTTTGATCATTGTATTGTACCAGAATGTGCCCGTACCTTTGGGCTTGAAGAGCACGAGATTGAGCGCAGGGCGTGTACGGCACATTAAATTGGTACAAAGAGTTCATCCGTCCTACTGTTGGCGACGTCCAGCGTTGCAGCGCTACTCCTCCTGTCCTCACCATGGAACAGCTCTTGGTACCACGAGACCATGTATCAATCCCAAGAGGGCAGCTCTAGACGGTCTCGAGTTTCTAGACATTCTAGACGTTTTGGAAGGACTCGGTCGTCTAGAAGTAGAAGTCGCAGGGTTCGCTCACTTGGAATAATTATGCGAACTCACACATTTCTCTGAACTTGATGGACAAACGAGTAATGAGGTGTAATTACGAAGTGACTTTCAGTGTTCCCATGAAGGGATTAAATAAATGCTGGTACAAGGTGATGAATGTCAATTAAATAAAACACTGGTCTCTGACTTGAGACAAACAGAAATATATTAAATAATATTCTTGCGGCCGAATTTTAATAAAAGCTAGCCCGCACTCCTCCTAACATAACTTTTGACTCGTACCGTGAGAATGTTCAAACGAATAATAGAGGTAACTTGTGCTTTAAATGTTCGAAGAATTGAGGACGCAAACACACGTAGAGTCTTAATGTGTTCCAAGATCACTTTAATTTTATTTACAGTCCTTTAAAGAGTTTTTGATGAAAATGAACACTGCTAGAATTGCTAAGTACTGCAGAAACGTCATTTATACTAAGTTAGATGGAAATCACTTCAATTTGGTGTGAGAAATTGAATGCCAAATATGTGAGGTTAGTCCCGTCCACACGTACTGTTATATTCACATACGACGATGAGGATAACACTATTAGAATTCTAATACTTCAGCGAAATTAGTCCCATTCACCCGCAAAGTTATAGTTATGTGCGAACACGTAGATGGATATGGTTATGATTTTATAATTCAATTAATGAACCATGAAAATTAGTCTTGTTCACTCGCAGTCGTTGGTTCACAACTGATAACGTGAAACCACAAGTTTATTCAGACGAAGATTTAAATTTACTACCACTGTCGGATTAAAATAGTTCACTAGCATTTAAGGTTCCCACTCGAGAAAAACATACAAGTTCTGATGCCTAGTTTATAAGCATTTAGATTCTATTTAGTTGTGCTATTATCACAAGATTTTAGTCACTACATATTCTGAGTATCACACTCGTTAATTTTACAGCTAAGTCCACAGTCAGACTGATAAATGTTAAATGTTTATTCTAACCATATTTTCCGTAGAGAATAGGACCTGTGGACGTCTACTCATCATTATTACGTCGTAGCACTGACGACATCCAGCAGTTAAACAGTGTCCACCATAGTAGAGTTAGGCTGACAACGGTAGCGTTCCGTACTAGCCCCATACCAGCCTACTCGTTGAAGCGGAAGTTCCATCTTTACGAATAAGGAGGGAGCAGTTAATCCTCACGTACGCTGCCAGAAATCGTGAAATGCGGCTACATCCAAGCTATCAATGATGAATGCCACACGGCTAGTTGGGTTTCGAACTTATAGCTTGTGTCATGATTTAAATATAGATATCGGTGGTTCTCTTGAACAAACTTTTACCGAGGTACATCCATGGTACATCTAGATCTACTCCGTGGACCCAAGGTGAAAACAGATTCCTCCGTTTATCGGAGGTATTTCCAGGACGTCGTTCACCAGTATCCGGTCGCGAGATATACCTTCACGGATGGTTCTAGAATCGGAGAAATTGTTACTTCCTCTTTCGTCATTGATGATATGAGCATGAAGATCTCGCTTCCTAGTGTATGTACCGTGTATACTGCGGAGCTTTACACAATCTTAGAAGTTCTGCGGTTTGCACTGGGTGACGAAAGAAACCATTTTCTTATGTGTACCAACTCATTAAGCTGTCTGCAGTCTATTGAAACCTTTTTCTCAAAACACCCACTGGTGCAGCAGATTCATGACCTTCTAGCCAGGATAAGTGATGCTGGCACCAAAACACTTTCGCGTGGCTTCCGAGCCACGTTGTGATTGCAGGAAATGAACTTGCGGATAAAGCTGCAGAGGAAGTAGTACTTTTACATCCAAGATCTTTGAATGTACCTGCTACGGACATTTGTACTCAGCTACGTCGAACCATCTTGGCGTCCTGGGAATCGGAGTGGCTACCTATCCGAACTCTCAACAAGCTGAGAGCGATTAAGACAAGCACCGCGTGGCTCACCTCTTTCCGGCCTTCATGTAGGGAGGTCATAGTATTGTGTAGACTGAGGATAGGTCATGGACGATCTATGCACTCTTATATCCTATCATCAACCCCTCCCCCGTGTGTTCTTATGGTACCGACTTCACCGTGACCCCCATCCTCACAGAGTGCGCCGATCTCTCCGGCCTAAGACGGAGTCTCGGCCTGCAAGGAAACACTGGAATGCATATTAGCCGATGACGCGATTACTGCTGATCTCGTCATCCGCTTTATGTGCGAGAGTGTATTAATGATGGGTATTTAATTTACAAGTCTAACGCTCGTTCCCTTTTGATTCGTTAGCATTTCTTCGGCTTAATTTAACAATGTGTTGTTTCATTTTGTACTTGGATTCCAAATTTCTTCGTTGAATAAATCATTTTGTTTTAAATTTCTTTTCTACTTAATTTGTTCAGAGTTGATGATAACCTAGTTGTACTTCCTCTTAAAACAAAAGTCACCACCACCACCACCACATTTCTCGTGAATAAGCTTCTCAAATGTTTGTTTGTCCAACTCTTGTCTCTTTTCTCTACGGGGTCGGGTATGAGGTGAGGTGAATATGTTATGGCGAGTTTTTATGATCGAATGCCCTTCATGACGTCAACATCATCGGAGGAGTTAATGTGATGAAATGAATGACGTGATATATGATAGTAGGGAGGGAGAGGGTGAAATCGGTGCCGACACATAGCCCACTCCTGTTGAATAGCACAAATGGGTCTGCTCAAGGCTTAACGTCGCCATCCGACGGACAAATCACCATCAACAGTGCCATATGCCCTCACTCAGTATGACCAAAGGTGAAAGTTTTTCGACTTAACGGGACTCGAACTGGCTAACCACGGTGTCAGAGCGTTTAGACTTCAACGCCTTAACGATCATGGCCACCAGGTGAGCTTCTCAAATGTTGATGCCTTACTTTGATGCCGAGCTGTTTCAGGATTGACTCGTTCGCTTGGTGTTCCGTCCAAGGTTTTCACAATATTCTTCTGCATCATCACATTCCCAAAGTGTCGACCCTGTGGCAGTCTGTCAACTTTCAGGCCCATTACTCACATATTTCACACCTTTCGCAAGAAATTTTTATTTGGATAACCAATTTATGAAGGACATTGGGTTAGCGGCCCTCAAAGGCATGTTAACAAACGTCAGAAAACATTTATATACGTTGTGACCTCTCTTAGGTTTTTCTTTCTTTTTTTACAATTGGCTTTACGTCGCACTGACACAGATAGGTCTTACGGCAACACTGGGATAGGAAATGGTTAGAAGTGTGAAGGAAGCGGCTATGGCCTTAATCAAGGTACAGTACCAGCATTTGCTTGGTGTGAAAATGACAAACCAGGAAAAATCATCTTCAGGACTGCCGACAGTGGGGTTCGAACCCACTAACTCCCGAATACAGCATACTGGCCGCACTTAAGCGACTGCAGCTATCGAGCTCGGTTTAGGTATATATTTTTCAAAATATTGATTAATGCGAATTTTACTGAATAGTGGGAATAATATGGTATACTAATCCTTTATAGGCAATATATTTTACACCATCTTTGCATTTAATCAACATAAGTTAAGACTAAACATTTGTTAAACTCTCAGTTAACTTATAGCCCAGGTTCAAGCAGTTAAATTCTCTGTGAGCTCAAAATATGGCACGTGCATTAGATGCTTAAGCCTCCATGGCTCAGACGGCAGCACGCCGGTCTCTCACCGCTGGGTTCCGTGGTTCAAATACCGGTCACTCCATGTGAGATTTATGCTGGACAAAGCGGAGGCAAGACAGGTTTTTCTCCGGGTACTCCGGTTTTCCTTGTCGTATTTCATTCCAGCAACACTCTCCAATATCATTTTATTTCATCTGTCAGTCATTAAACATTGCCCCAGAAGAGTGCGACAGGCTTCGGCAGCCGGCACAATTTCTATTCTCGCCTCTAGATCGGGGCTTCATTAATTCCATTCCTGACCCAGTCGAATGACTGGAAACAGCCTGCGGACTTTCATTAGATGCTTAGGGGCTGCCTGGCCGAGGCGGTAAAGGCGTGCTCGGTTCGCCCGGAAGGACGTGGGCTCTAATCCCCATCAGGAAGTCGTAAAATTCAAGAAACGAGATATTCACTTCCGGCGGCAAAGGCGGCCGGGCGTCCAGCTAACCACTCTACCCCATCAAGTGCCGAGGTTACGGATAGTGGAAGCCTTTACCTTCCACCCCTCCAAGGGCCTTCATAGCCTGTACTGAGATGACTTTGCATTAGATGCACAACTTCTGTATCTTGAATACTTGAAGTATGATAGGCCTTTGCCAGAAATCTTTCGAAACATAAGAGATGATTTTGATATTGATTCAGTTGCTTGATCGTACGTACGTTAACGTCAGTATGGGCATTGGATTCACTACAAATGTTCTGCCAAGCATCACTTTTGGTTTTGAGCATGGATCCGTTAGTTTGGTTACATTCTATAATGCTATAGGTATATACATGGAAATAATTTCCTACAGCAGAGAAATTTGAACCACGCATTCTCTTTCAGAATATTTTCATATTTGTTTATAGAGCAAAAGAAAATTCAAGGTCAAGACGAAAAATTGTAATAAATGTTGACTTCATGTGCTTTGGTTTACAGCTGTATTCAAACAAAAGCGCATCGTAGCGCACTGCCACTGCCTGCTAGATTCTCACTGATCATGCCTCTTGTGAGAGTTAACACCATGTTAGTTGACAGTTCCCAGGTAATATTTGGATAAACGCGAGAATCTTAACATGCTGCTAAATTTCTAACAGTGCGTTAGTGTTCTTTTATTTGAGATTGAATAAAATGGGCCCAAGGGTAGTAGAAGCCCTCACCTTACCCCCCTCCAAGAACCTTCATGACCTATATGGAGATGTTTTTGCTTTCTTCTAGATGTTTATGATACGACAATATATATAACATTTAACAAGAGGGCACCTTCTATTTAAATCACGGAAATCTGTTGCCGACATGGGAGTGGAAAGAAAACTGCGTTAATAATAATAAATCACCAACATCAGTATTAACGGAAAAATTTCGTCTTATGGAACCGATGTTATTTATTTATTTTATTTATTTATTAATGTCTTTCTGTACATGGCGGGGCTCAGGCTATGAAGCCTGCTATTATGCCAAACCATATAATAATGCACCTGCATAAACATAATATACTGAACATTATAACTACTTAAAAAATAAGTTAATTATAATTTAAAGTTAATGTGAAATGTAATTTGTATGAAATGTAAAGCATCATAAGAATCATTTTAACATTTTAAAATTAATTTATAATATTTACTATTATTAAAGCTATATCTCGAAAAATATAAACTATAATGTTTCTAACCTTACATTGACATTTTATTCATTTAACTTAATAATCTAAAATTTAAGGGTACTTCTAAGAGTAAATCAATCTGAGTGTAGGTAAAATTTCCAGCATGTTAGATGAGAAGGACTAAATTTCAAGTTTAAATGTTTGTATCAATTAGTGAACCATGTTATGAATATCGGAAACCATTCAGATCTAGGGCAAATAACAGAATGGGATCCCGCAGACACCGGCTGTAGATGTCACATATGTTGACAGGTTTGGGGACAGTATTCATCCGCAAGTTAATACGTCAATTAATATATAATGACCGAGATAGAACGCAGAGGCTCGAAGTTTCAATAAAATGAACATGTCATTTACGACAGTTGAGACGAAATCTGCATTCAGTAACAGCCTTCAAACTGGTAGAGAGAGATACAACCCATTAAACGTTTATTACGAGCTAAATGTGATATGTCCTCATGTGGGATGATTTTATTGTCACTGTAACATATATTCTGGAATAACACTCCGCGTATGTTAAGCACACTGTAATTTAATGGGAGTGTAAAATTATGTAGAGTGATTCCAAAATATGTGAATATTCATCTGTACGGATGATATGTAAACGTAGTGGCCGCCGAGTTCCATGGCTCAGTGGTTAGTGTTTTTTGCCTTCGTTGTTCGAGGACTCAGCCAGTTCGAGATATTTTAATCGTTAAAGGATAATTTTATTGCCTAGACGACCAGGTATTTGTACCCGGAATTCCTGAATTATTTACCACTCACAACACTACACAATATGCCAGCGAAAACTTTCTCGTTATTAATCCGAATAAAACCCAAGCAATAATTCTCGGACCAACTAGACTCATAACTTAAAAGCAGCAAAAATCCCAACGCTGGCCCGTATTCACTAACGTGAGTAAAAGCTTTTCTCTTGGTTAAAAGCTAAGAAAACCGAGTTAACATTTACATTTGTATTCACCAACAACAATATCTCGGATAACGGTTGTTATCGCGGTTTAAAATTTTACCGGAGAATGGTTGGCCGGTAAAACAGGGAAGACTTTCAAAAGACGGTTGAAATATTTAACTGAAAGATAAAATCATAGCAACAAGGAATACGACCAAGATTATGCAATAAAACGTACTAGGTGAAGAAAAAGAACAAGCTACATACTTTGAGGACAACGATGGCACTGATTTCGTAACACATTTTAGGTTGTCTAAAGTTTCGACACTGTCAATGTTATCCATGATCGCTTTCCCTGCGAACCATGTGACCTTGTCGCGGTGGGAAGGGTTGCGTGTCCCAATGAAGCAGTCAGCCGAGCCGCAGGTGCACCCATATCGGATGGGTATCTGTCGAGAGACCAGACTATCGAATGGTTCATTGAAAGCCTTTCGGAAGTTGCAAGGGAGGCAATCTAAATGATTCACTGCTATGACCTTGTAATAATACTCACCATGCCTTAGCTGTGTTGTTACTGTTATACGGATGAAAGCAACGGGAAATTACAGCCGTAACTAACTCCCGAGGATATCCAGCTCTCTCTGTATGAATGATGTACTGATAATGGCTTCCTCCCGGTTAAAATATCTCGGAGGTAAACTAGTCCCCCATTCGGATCTCCGGGTGGGGACTACACGAGAGAGAGCAATCATCACGAAGATGAACACTGACATTCTGCGAGTCGGAGCGTGGAATGTTAGAAATTTGAGTCGTTGTGGTAGGTTAGAGAATCTGAAAAGGGAGATGGATAGGCTAAAGTTAGATGCAGTTGGTATAAGTGAAGTACGTTGATAGGAAGAGCAGGATTTTTGGTTAGGTGACTACAGGATTAACACCACAAAATCAAACAGGGGAAATGCAGGAGCTGGTTTAATAATGAATAAGGAAGTAGGGCAGTGGGTGAGCTACTACGACCAGCATAGTGAAAGGTTTATTGTTGTCAAGATAGACCACAAACCATTGCCCACCACAATAGTGCAGGTCTATATTGAACCCGACAGGGGCATGATCCAAGGACCTTAGGTTGATATCGATCCCCGTAATTACGCACGCAATGCTATTAAAGGGAAAGAACGCTGAAAATGATTAATATTCATATCATTAATAGAGGTCATACCGAAACTAATTAATATTCATACCATTGAGATAGATAAATTGTGTATTTTAAAATTATTCTACGAGATTTCTTTGTCTGCGACTTATTGCGCAGTATTATCCTTTGTGTAGCGGGGGCTCCGCAGATGAAGCCAAGCCAACTTAGACCCGGGAGGAGTTATGAATGGGGATTCCCTGTGACATCACTCGAGTGAAGACATCCCTCCTCAAGACTCACAGAATGAGGGGAAACTAACTTTTTCGAAACGGAATATAGAAGCCATCTTGGAATCGGACTGGCCAACTTAATTACCTACGAGATAGAAAATTAATAAAACTCGAATTAGGGGCTCATCTCCCGATTTAAAAGGGATAAATGTTACTGGGACATTTATTTAGAGTATTTAATGTCCTCTTCCGTGATAACTTTCAGCCGAAGAAAGAATACTGTGTGGTTTCTGCGTGGAAAAGTACTGGGCCATCTGTTTAGTCTCACGACAGCTCCTCGAGATCGGGACTTCACCCCGTGTGGTAGGGGAAGCAGAACAGATTTTAATTAATTTAAAGAGATTCACCGAAGGATAATTGAGTGGTTATATCTCAATCGCACCAACTAGATATTGGTCACCGACTACCCGTACTATTTTACCTCGAGTACGCCGGGAATAGGCGCTACGGAAATTAGTGGAAGGGGTATCGCTCCCTAGTAAAAACTACTGCCGGAAAGGACAAGCGTCAGTCGAGGTTTGCGGCTTATCGACGGCGAAGCTTTGTTCAAGTGAAATTAATTCCTATTTTAAGTGAAATAATACAATTTGCATAAACGGTGTTTAGTTTTGATCTCTGTGACGCCAGTGTTAACCTTTTGGAAAACCGTGCCGTGAAAAGTCATATTATTATGATTACTATAATATAACGATCTTACGTAGTCGCATATGAGATCGTGGCCGGACGTTCACATTGAACGCTGTTAACCGGAGTGTGTATTAAACAGTGACGTTGTGTCTGTACAGGATTAAGTGCTAGCGGCTCCACCATCATCAAACAATGGCTCATCAACTTCAAGATGGAATGGTGATGGAAGTCATCACCGTGGTGCCCATGGAGGAGGAGTAAGCTCAGGATGGACTTCCCGAGTTGACGAAGGCATCATCATGTGATAGAGATGAGTACAAAGTTCTAATATCTGGCATGCATAGAAGGGATGGGAATATTTATTGTAAACTGACGCTATAAGAGATTAAAAGATGTAGTCCTGTTGAAATAGAGCGCCGAAATGGGCGCGTAGTAATTAAGTCTTAGCTTAGGAAACCGACTACAGGTCTGAGTAATCGAGTGTAAATAATTAAGGAAGATAATACTTTAGCTTTGCATGGGATATAGATTCATTCAATTATTTCTTTCTTGGGAGATTCTGTTTGTTTATTTGCGTCAGAAGACCAGTAATAATTAGTTTATGGGAGTGCAGTGAGTGTAGTTATTAGAGTATTCATTAATTTGGTAAGTGTATGGTATGTAAAACGGTAAGTACTACTGTACGCAAGGCACGTCACTACGAGACTCAACGGCCAAAGTGACAACCTCAAAAATTCCACCCTTTGAAATACTTAGATAGGGAGTGATGAGATAAGATTGATTATGTGATAAAATTTATCAGGAAATGATCCTAAAGCGTGTGTTAAACATCCATTCGCGTGGATATTAATTAATTAATGAATGTATTGCCGTGTGACGAGAAAGTAGCCATGTGCCGACCATCGATTAATTAGCGGTCAGTAATCAGATGTTGATTGCTGCGCGAGTGCTTAAGTGTGTTGTAATTGCTGAATAGATTCCGCACGATGACCATGTATATGGAATGTAGCGGGTAAGCTATGTAGGACGGCAGGAATAATAATAATAATAATAATAATAATAATAATAATAATAATAATAATAATAATAATAATAATAATAATAACGATCGGGCAAAGATTACCATTATAATACGGGAGTCGCGATGTGAGATGATATGATACTGTTGGGTAAAGGTGTTGAATTCAAGGTGATTTGCGCGAGTCATTTTAAGACCGCAGTTTATTGTGGAAGTACGTCCGAGTGATGTGTTACAGTTTCCTTTTGAAAGGGAATGTTACGCCTGTTAATGTGGGTGTTGACCCTTAGGGGAGGGTGAACCACCGTCTGGCCTTGGCCCAGTGTGTTTTCTTTTTGTTTTGTTTGGAATGTCCCGTAAGCGGATGAAGGAAGGACGTGGCTGTTAAAGGGAAGTTGGTTTCTTTGAACGGCGAAATAATGTGATTTACCTAATACGGCAGAGCTGTGTAATAATTAACACGCGACCCGGCTGATGATGGTAATGTTTGCCAATGAATCGTTGTTAATTGTGCTAGTATAATTAGATAGGGATTACAGGACCCTGCCTTCATCGCAAGAGGTTGTCAGTTCGATGCTCAACATAGGCATTGGAGGCCTACAGTGTCAGAAGGAAGATCAAGTGCCTTTTACGTATTTTGCTTGCATATCATGTACCATGTATGTGTTTTTATGTCATGTGTGGTTGTACATAAGGTCAGTGCTGGTTCTGTCCATCAGCTCGACGATGCCTAGAATAGCGAGGGTCGGTTCGATCCCAGGTGTTGTATCATATGTGTGTATTTTCATTTTTTTGTCATTTCATTGGGAAATCTAGGTCTTTATTAGAATGGGGATTGCTCAGACGTGTTGTCGGACGCATGTTAGTTTTATGTGTTAGCGATAATATAGCCTCAGTGTTATGATAAAATTTCCATTCGCTATATGTCACGATGCATCGCTTCGCGATAACGTACTCGTTTCTATCACGTATAACGGACAGAGGTCCACAAACAACCTACAACAAGCATTTGTAAATTTTAATGTAATTCATTAGTGTTATTTAATGCATCATTTCCCATTATCATTAAGGTTCAATAAACCGGTTTGTGAGTTAAATATTTTAAATTCGAATGTGTTCTCATTTTTAGTTATATGCCCCGCTTCTCCTCCCTTGTACGCCTCTAAGCTTACTTTAGTTCAGCGCCTATTTATTTCCTACTTCTTGACCTGTCAGCGACCCTGTAGATCTCATGCCGGTGCCAGTTAGGTAGGGGGCGGGTGCATATACAATAATGTCAGCCCAACGTGAGACGTGTTTTAATGTTAAATAGGCGCGTATATTTATATTACCTGACATTTCCACGTGACGCGCACATATACAAAAATGGCGCGTCCAACGTGGTGCTAGATAAAGAGGCGCGTATATTTATATTACCTGACATTTCCACGTGACGCGCACATATACAAAATGGCGTATCTAACGTGTTTTACTGTTAAATAGGGGCGCATATTTACTTTACCTGCCATATAAAATGACGCTCCAGGTGGGACATGTTTTACGATTTAATGGACGTATTTTCATGTTTAATAGGCGCATAATTATCCCACATATCGCATACTATTAATGCGAAGATAGGAGCGTGTTGTGTTGATTAATAGGCAAGGCATACTTGTGCGGCTACCAGGAGTGGGCACGATTATTTTAGTAACCCGTGTCTGCTTCTGAGATTTCCACGCGAGGCCCAGTTCATTATAGTTGAATAAGTGACACCTTGATGTCCATCTTAAATCGTTTTATGAATGAGAACACAGTCATGGTCCAACGATATGGGCAGAGCCATGACATTCGCGTCAGCAGGGGCGTATCCAAAATTCAAGGGGGTTAGTTCGAATCCCGGGAAACAATAAAATGAATTTCCCATAAGTGAGGTTCGAAGTGAATAGTGGCTCTTTCTTAGTGCATATCTATTCACGGATATTAGCCAGTGGTGCGTGTTTCTTCACCAGACAACCTGCTATTAGGAAATATATTTTACGTTAGTATAACCGTGGATGAGAAGAGGTAACCTCACGCCTACTTTTCTTTTTCGAGTGGCAGTAGGTTGATTTCATGGGTTCAGTTTGAGATTCTGATGACTTTGTGTGTTTGAAGGACCTCAATGCTGAAGGCATGGGTTGATTTACTGGCACTATACCACATGTGTTGGTATTTAAAATCGAGCTCAATTTTAGAATCACAGGTCAACCGGCAACTTTATTAACTGAATTTGAGGGCTAATATTATAATCATTTTCGGAAATTTCCCGTTGCTTTTCATATAAATTTCATGAACCTTAATGATGTTAGGCAGTTAGGCAGCTTCAATGATAGCCGTTTTTGAGGCTTAATTTGCAATGATGATTAGAGTAAAAATTATTTGAAGCTGGAAGAACGTAAAGTTTGGATAGAGGAATCCTTTCTTTTAAAATAAATAATAATTATATATTGTTGTGGATTGTTGATGCCGACGTTAGCGAGGGGGGTCCTGTCATCTCAAAGGATATCGACATGGATAGTGAAGCCATGTGGGCTTTGATGGAGGAGATTAGTGCGCAGATTAGGGGCAGCGTGAAGGACGCCTTTAAATCACTCGGAGATACGATAGATCGGAGTTATGGGCAGATTAGGGACGGTGTGAAGGACGATATAAAGACGCTGGAAAATGAATGCAAGCAGGGGCGTGCAGAAGTCAGAGATCAATTAGAGAACTTTGACGGCAAATTAACGCATTTTGAGGCTAAATTGGAAGAAAACCGAACCGAGACTAGTAAGATGATCGAGGAGAAATGCAGTAATTTAATGGACAAAATTCAGGAGGTTCAACAACAATGCGAAAAGGGGGCTAAGGAACTAAGCGATAAAATAGACGCTGTTTCTCAGCTCAATGCCGTTGTTGAAATAAAGGTCGAGGGAATAGTTGAGCGGCTTGATCAGGTTGAGACCAGAATCGAGAGAGACATAACTCGCGTGAATGGCGAAATCGTGGATGTCAAAGGGAAAATCGATCAGCTGAATGGTGAAATGGAACAGGTCAGGTCCAAAGCGAATGACCGCGACACGAAGATCGAAGAGATAAGGGAGCAGGTCGAGGACAATCAGACAAATATCCGGATCGTTGAAGAAAGGACGGAGAAAGCATTGGCGGTAATCGAGGCCCTGGACGAGAAGATTACGTCGGTATCGCAAGCAGCGCAGTCCGATACGAAACTAACTTTTGCCAGGATACGGAAGGAAGTGTCAGGACAAATAGTAGGAGAGACTGCTAAACAGATCCATGAATGGAGCGAAGAGAAAGGCTCGAAAATGATGGTGAAATTGGAGATCCACGAAGAACAAATTAACGCGCTTCGCGAAGAAATAGAGGGAATGAAGAAATTAGACATTCGGGATGAACCACATTTCAAAATGGAAACAGCAGGAATAAAGAAAATGGAGAAGATGGCAGACGAGATGACAGCTGAGGACGGAACAGAAAGGAAGAGATCGTCTAGTCGATACAAGAGACGACAACGCAACAAGCAGCGTCGAGTTAAGTATGGATGGCTTCCCAGCCAAAGAGGGACATGTTTAAGTAGAAGACGTCGGGATACCAGAGGTTCGAAGCTACAGCATGTGAATTGGAGAGACGAGATGAGAGATGAACGAGTTCTGAAACCCAAACGCTACGTAGAGCAATTGAAACGTAAACGAGGAAGCAAGGAGAAGCGGCATGTTGCCATGTTGCAATTAACAAGAAGAAGTGGAAGTCTTGAGTTCGTAGCACGTGGGGACTCAAGCCGGAAGAACCTGAAGGTTACTGACGAGAGTACAGAGGATCCAGGAGGATGTTCCGACGACCGAAGGCAGACCTAACTTATCGACGGTCATCTTATGTATGTAAATATTTGTAAATATTATCACCCAGGCGCAGCAGATGAATTACATTAATTACCCGAACGTGACAGGATTTAGGAGAAGTGGACAACGCTGAAGAACTTGGAGCAACGGAAGAAGAAGACGATGAGGAAGACGGAGAAGAAGATCGACGGGACGTGTCAGATGAAGAGTCGGGACCAAATCAGGAAGCCGAAGAAGTCAATTATTTGGAGAATTTGTTTTCACAGAGAGACCTTGGGGATGAAGAATGTCCAGAATGTCAGTACCTGGAGAACTACAGAGAAGCATTGCGTCAGATAGCATATTATTTGGAAAGAGAGAACCAGGAACTTCGCCAGAAAGCAAAGGTTTGGAAACAGTTGTGAACCGATATTGCCAATTGAATATTTAGCGACGAAATGTGTCCAGTGCCTGTACCCATTTCTTCTCGGGGAGAGGGGAATATGAACCCGACAGGGGCATGATCCAAGGACCTTAGGTTGATATCGATCCCCGTTATTACGCACGCAATGCTATTAAAGGGAAAGAACGCTGAAAATGATTAATATTCATATCATTAATAGAGGTCATACCGAAACTAATTAATATTCATACCATTGAGATAGATAAATTGTGTATTTTAAAATTATTCTACGAGATTTCTTTGTCTGCGACTTATTGCGCAGTATTATCCTTTGTGTAGCGGGGGCTCCGCAGATGAAGTCAAGCCAACTTAGACCCGGGAGGGGTTATGAATGGGGATTCCCTGAGACATCACTCGAGTGAAGACATCCCTCCTCTAGACTCACAGAATGAGGGGAAACTAACTTTTTCGAAACGGAATATAAAAGCCATCTTGGAATCGGACTGGCCAACTTAATTACCTACGAGATAGAAAATTAATGAAACTCGAATTAGGGGCTCATCTCCCGATTTAAAAGGGATAAATGTTACTGGGACATTTATTTAGAGTATTTAATGTCCTCTTCCGTGATAACTTTCAGCCGAAGAAAGAATACTGTGTGGTTTCTGCGTGGAAAAGTACTGGGCCATCTGTTTAGTCTCACGACAGCTCCTCGAGATCGGGACTTCACCCCGTGTGGTAGGGGAAGCAGAACAGATTTTAATTAATTTAAAGAGATTCACCGAAGGATAATTGAGTGGTTATATCTCAATCGCACCAACTAGATATTGGTCACCGACTACCCATACTATTTTACCTCGAGTACGCCGGGAATAGGCGCTACGGAAATTAGTGGAAGGGGTATCGCTCCCTAGTAAAAACTACTGCCGGAAAGGACAAGCGTCAGTCGAGGTTTGCGGCTTATCGACGGCGAAGCTATGCTCCGTTAAGCCCTCGTTAGGTCTTTGTTCAAGTGAAATTAATTCCTATTTTAACTGAAATAATACAATTTGCATAAACGGTGTTTAGTTTTGATCTCTGTGACGCCAGTGTTAACCTTTTGGAAAACCGTGCCGTGAAAAGTCATATTATTATGATTACTATAATATAACGATCTTACGTAGTCGCATATGAGATCGTGGCCGGACGTTCACATTGAACGCTGTTAACCGGAGTGTGTATTAAACAGTGACGTTGTGTCTGTACAGGATTAAGTGCTAGCGGATCCACCATCATCAAACAATGGCTCATCAACTTCAAGATGGAATGGTAATGGAAGTCATCACCGTGGTGCCCATGGAGGAGGAGTAAGCTCAGGATGGACTTCCCGAGTTGACGAAGGCATCATCATGTGATAGAGATGAGTACAAAGTTCTAATATCTGGCATGCATAGAAGGGATGGGAATATTTATTGTAAACTGACGCTATAAGAGATTAAAAGATGTAGTCCTGTTGAAATAGAGCGCCGGAATGGGCGCGTAGTAATTAAGTCTTAGCTTAGGAAACCGACTACAGGTCTGAGTAATCGAGTGTAAATAATTAAGGAAGATAATACTTTAGCTTTGCATGGGATATAGATTCATTCAATTATTTCTTTCTTGGGAGATTCTGTTTGTTTATTTGCGTCAGAAGACCAGTAATAATTAGTTTATGGGAGTGCAGTGAGAGTAGTTATTAGAGTATTCATTAATTTGGTAAGTGTATGGTATGTAAAACGGTAAGTACTACTGTACGCAAGGCACGTCACTACGAGACTCAACGGCCAAAGTGACAACCTCAAAAATTCCACCCTTTGAAATACTTAGATAGGGAGTGATGAGATAAGATTGATTATGTGATAAAATTTATCAGAAAATGATCCTAAAGCGTGTGTTAAACATCCATTCGCGTGGATATTAATTAATTAATGAATGTATTGCCGTGTGACGAGAAAGTAGCCATGTGCCGACCATCGATTAATTAGCGGTCAGTAATCAGATGTTGATTGCTGCGCGAGTGCTTAAGTGTGTTGTAATTGCTGAATAGATTCTGCACGATGACCATGTATATGGAATGTAGCGGGTAAGCTATGTAGGGCGGCAAGAATAATAATAATAATAATAATAATAATAATAATAATAATAATAATAATAATAATAACGATCGGGCAAAGATTACCATTATAATACGGGAGTCGCGATGTGAGATGATATGATACTGTTGGGTAAAGGTGTTGAATTCAAGGTGATTTGCGCGAGTCATTTTAAGACCGCAGTTTATTGTGGAAGTACGTCCGAGTGATGTGTTACAGTTTCCTTTTGAAAGGGAATGTTACGCCTGTTAATGTGGGTGTTGACCCTTAGGGGAGGGTGAACCACCGTCTGGCCTTGGCCCAGTGTATTTTCTTTTTTTTTTTGTTTGGAATGTCCCGTAAGCGGAGGAAGGAAGGACGTGGCTGTTAAAGGGAAGTTGGTTTCTTTGAACGGCGAAATAATGTGATTTACCTAACACGGCAGAGCTGTGTAATAATTAACACGCGACCCGGCCGATGATGGTAATGTTTGCCAATGAATCGTTGTTAATTGTGCGAGTATAATTACATAGGGATTACAGGAAACTGCCTTCATCGCAAGAGGTTGTCAGTTCGATGCTCAACGTAGGCATTGGAGGCCTACAGTGTCAGAAGGAAGATCAAGTGCCTTTTACGTATTTTGCTTGCATATCATGTACCATGTATGTGTTTTTATGTCATGTGTGGTTGTACATAAGGTCAGTGCTGGTTCTGTCCATCAGCTCGACGATGCCTAGAATAGCGAGGGTCGGTTCGATCCCAGGTGTTGTATCATATGTGTGTATTTTCATTTTTTTGTCATTTCATTGGGAAATCTAGGTCTTTATTAGAATAGGGATTGCTCAGACGTGTTGTCGGACGCATGTTAGTTTTATGTGTTAGCGATAATATAGCCTCAGTGTTATGATAAAATTTCCATTCGCTATATGTCACGATGCATCGCTTCGCGATAACGTACTCGTTTCTATCACGTATAACGGACAGAGGTCCACAAACAACCTACAACAAGCATTTGTAAATTTTAATGTAATTCATTAGTGTTATTTAATGCATCATTTCCCATTATCATTAAGGTTCAATAAACCGGTTTGTGAGTTAAATATTTTAAATTCGAATGTGTTCTCATTTTTAGTTATATGCCCCGCTTCTCCTCCCTTGTACGCCTCTAAGCTTACTTTAGTTCAGCGCCTATTTATTTCTTACTTCTTGACCTGTCAGCGACCCTGTAGATCTCATGCCGATGCCAGTTAGGTAGGGGGCGGGTGCAATATGCCTACTAGTTCAACAGATGATGAAGTAGTGGAAATAATACATGAAGAGAGAGAAGATTTAATACACTATGCAAAAGGTGATGAGAATCTAATTGTGACAGGAGACTGGAATGCAGGGGTAGGCCAAGGAAGAAGGTAATAAAGTAGGAGAATTCCTATTGGGACAAAGAAACGAAAGAGGAAGCCAGCTGGTTAAATTCTGCACCGATCATAATTTAGTCCTTGCTAATACTTGGTTGAAACACTATAAACGACGGCTGTATACGTAGATGAGACCTGAAGATAATGGTAGGTATCAAATAGACTTCATTATCATTAGGCAGAGATTAAGAAACCGGGTGATGGATTGCAAAGCTTTCCCAGGAGCAGACCTGGACTCTGACCACAACTTGCTGGTCATGAAATACCATCTGAAGTTGAAGAAAGGAAGGAATGCAAAGGCAAGTTGAAAGAAAAGAGTATGAGGTACTATTTCAAGGAAAATGTTCCACGAAAATTAAATGAAAAGGCTGAAGGAGACGTAATAGAGGAAGAATGGATAGTCGTGAAGAATGAGGTCTCTAGGGATGCTGAATAAATGTTAGGAAGAAAGGAAAGATCAACTTAGAAGCAATGGATAACTAAGGAGATATTAGACCTGGTAGATGAACGACGAAAGTACAAGAAGGCAAAAATGAAGAGGGCAGGAAGGAATAGAGGTTATTAAAGAATGAAGTTGATAGGAAGTGCGGGACAGATAAGGAAGAATGACTGAAGGAGAAGTGCAAGGATGTTGAAGGTTGTATAGTCCTAGGAAAGGTAGATGCTGCATACAGGAAAATCAAGGAAACCTTTGGAGAAAAGAAAACTAGATGTATGAATATTAAGAGCTCAGATGGAAAACCACTTCTAGGGAAAGAAGACAAGGCAGAAAAATGGCAGAAATATACACAACAGTTGTAACAGGGTAAAGACGTAGATGATTTGGTTCTGAAGCAGGAAGAGGCAGTTGATGATGATGAAATGGGAGACCCTATTTTAAGGCCAGAATTCGACAGTGCTTTGAGAGACCTAAGCAGGAATAAAGACATCTGGAATTGATGACATTCCCTCCAAATTACTGACTACCTTAGGAGAAACCAGCGTGGCGAGGTTATTCCAGTTAGTATGTAAGTTGAATGAGACAGGAGAAGTCCCATCCGATTTTCGGCAGAATTTTGTTATACTTATTCCCAAGAAAGCCGGTGCTGATAAGTGTGAAACTACCGCACCATTAGTTAAGTACCTCATTCCTGAGAAATTTGAAAATGTGTTAACAGAAGAATGGAAAGCTAAGTTGAAACTGAGTTGGGAGATGGTTAATAATTAGGCTTCAGAAGAAATTTAGGAACACGTGAAGCAATCCTGACTTTACGTCTGAACTTGGAGGTTCGAAGTAAGAAGGACACTTCCACATTCGTGAAGTTCGTAGATCTTGAAAAGGCATTTGATAATGTTAACTGGACGAAGGTATTTGAGATTTTGAAGTGTAATCGGGATCGCATAACGAGAACGAAGAATTATCTACAATTTGTATAAAAATCAGTCTGTAGTGATAAGAATAGGGCTTTGAAAAAGAAGCAGCAATCCAGAAAGGAGGGAGGCAAGGTTGCAGTTTGTCCCCCTCCTTTTCATTGTTTATACAGAACAGGCAGTAAATGAAATCATAGAGTTGGGGAGGTAATCACAATCTAAGGAGAGGAAATCAAAACCCTGAGATTTGTTGATGATATTGTTATTTTATCTGAGACAGCAGAAGATCTGGAGAAACTGCTGAATTATATTGACAGAGCCTTGGGTAAGGAGTACAAGATGAAAATAAATGAATCCAAAACAAAAGTAACGGAGCGGAGTCGAACAAAGTCAGGTGACGCAGGAAATACTAGATTAGGAAATGAAGTCTTAAAGGAATCGGATGTTACTTGGGTAGTAAAATAACTAACGACAGCAGAATTAAGGAGGACATAAAATGCAGACTAGCGCAACTAGCTCAGAAAGGAAGAGGATGGAAGCTTTTTAAATGCAGTGTTTCAGAAGAACGTTTCTTTGTTGGTTGGTCATCAAAAGAAGGTCAAATCTTAGCGAATCTCTTCTCTCTACAATGCTGCCACTTTCTGTTGGAAAGAAACTTCCAAACCACAAATCGTGGTTCAGTACATTGAACGTTTTGGACTTTTACTTAATTTTCCCGGTGTATATTTCTTATATATTTCTCCCTTATAGCTGTTCAGGGAATTTAAAAACTGAAATACGGTATCTCCAACTGTATAATATAATCTACAACTTAGTACGCAGGACGATCCATTTTGGCAAATTCTACATCTCTTATAGCACAACGATATACTCTGTTATGCACAATTATTTACACCTCTAACACCTTGCCTACACAATATTAATTACTCGTTAATGACTACGTATATACTTTATACTCAATGACGCGGATGCAATAGTATTTCCTATCCTCTAAACACAATGTAAACAAACATACCCATGAGCGAACCACACATTCCTTACGACCACCATGAATGCCACCATTTTCCCGCTAATCGATAGTAGCTTTAAAGTCTGAGATTTTGTAGTCAGTCTTACTCATACCAAGACCATCTACAATAATATCAGACCTTAATACAGAATCAACATGGACGACGCATCGGTTGAATGTAAACAAGCCTGTGGTACACAAACATAACTTCCTGATTATCGTATTGAATTTCTAAGTTGTCAACAATAACGAACACAATACTGTACTTTTCTTTGGGTAATAGGCCAATACTATCTAGAACTAGCCTATATTTAGATAAGTAACATATGGAAAGTTCAAATTAAAATTCTTTTGTATGAACTAGTATGGTCCAGGAAGTAGTTCATATAGGATCGCATTCTAAAATAGCAGTCATGGGGTAATCTCTGATGTGTTTCAAAGTGTATCAGTTTCAATTCAGTCAATCAATAAATCAATCAATCTATAACTCATTCCACATTAAGAAAACAGTATTGGTCTTACGGACCTACAAGGAGTGAACACTGTATAGTGTACTTTGTAATGTATTATGAAAGAGTGATAGAAAGGATGAGGTGTTTTTCCCGTGAGTTATTGAAATTACTACATAATATTTCGTTTTTCATAAACATACTCTTAGGGAGGAAGCACAATGGCAGGAACAGCCATCGATTCCTTGGCTTGCTTCATTTTCCTTCTTGTGTGTTTCTCTGATACAAGCATCATGTAGTCCTATGAACCGCCGGCAGTTCAGTTCTGAAGTGAAGTCATCCACAGTATTTCTTTGTTGCGTGTGTGTATTTAGGATTTAAATCAGTGCGTCCTTGTCTTGTTTTGAGTGAGATTTGTTTATATATCATTTAGTAAATGTGTGTGTTCTATTATTTTCGTATCTGTACAGAAGTTTTTTAGAGGTGAAGCTTCAACGGTGTCTAGAATTACTTAGTTTATTTTCCGGGTTGAACCGTGTTGTTGTTTTCTGTACATTACGTACAGTTTGCCGACGTATTCTTTGTTAAAGCGACTGAAATACCCCTACTCGATCCGAGGTAATCAGTCAGTACAAAGTACAGTATAATATCCCTTAATGGCGGGGAATCGTGGGTGTCTCAGAGGGGGTGTGTTTACTCCTTGTAGGTCCGTAAGAGCAATACTGTTTTCTTAACGTGGAATGAGCTGTATCCCAAATGATCTGAATTTAGTGCTATGTTCCAAGTGGCAGATTACGTATCAGTTGTTTACCTAGCCTTTTCTTAATTTTTTTCAAAGAAGTTGGAAATTTTGTCGAACTGGTGTAAATATAGTAGGGGGCACCCTTGGTCAATTATTACAGACCGTAATTATTCTTCCTATAAATCAAGACTTGTTTGGAAATACAGTTATTTGAATGACCCTTCTATTACCATACGCTTTTAAATATAATAGACCGAGCTCGATAGCTGCAGTCGCTTAAGTGCGGCCAGTATCCAGTATTCGGGAGGTAGTAGGTTCGAACCCCACTGTCGGCAGCCCTGAAAATGGTTTTCCGTGGTTTCCCATTTTCACACCAGGCAAATGCTGGGGCTGTACCTTAATTAAGGCCACGGCCGCTTCCTTCCCACTACTAGCCATTTCCTGTCCCATCGTTGCCATAACACCTATCTGTGTCGGTGCGACGTAAAGCAACTAGCAAAAAAAAAAAAAAACATTAAATATAATAGCCTACCCCGTTCAAGAAATTTATTAGAATCATTACATTGTCACGAATTTCAATTCTCTTATAACAATGATTCTGATAATGATTCACCAAACTGCTATACTACATCACTTTCACTTCGAAAGATCAATGGGAGAATCGATTTGAAGTTCTCTGGTGGCATATGCATTTACTGAATATAATCTTCATTCACAGATAGCTTTATCACTTTCTATAACCTCACTTTTAAGAACCTCAAAAGGTACAGTTTTTGAGAAATGTACTAGGATAGGCACTAAAACAGAGTTTTGGCCTTATCCTGATAAAATAGTTCATCAATTTCACGGAAAACATCATCTCTATTCACAATGCCATCCTAGAATGTTTTAATGCACCCTAATAAATTATTTGCAACTACGAAATCATCACAATGCATTAAGTACACCTGATCTGAATGTGAGTGCATCCGCTGTAATATGAATTACATCCAGACACACAGTACGATCGACACGTCCTAAAATATCAAAATACTGTAGTTTTGAAACCACATTTCAATAAATACATCACTATACTAACGTTTCCTAATCAAATCAAACCAACAGAAAGATCTAAACTGATGCTTCACAGATACTCGTGTTTACATTTGAACAAACGGATCGCGGAGCCATTTTAGCTAATATCGGTATCCTAGTGAATATTTCAGAAGATGCCTTGATTCAAGACAGTGATATGGATATAGTTAGAGGTAGGAAAATAACATTTGCTTTGGTATGATATTGGAATTATTAGTTTCAGCTCAGGGTACAATTTTCGCCAGAGCTTCTGATAGGGGCCGCTACAATTCCTTACCCCACCCAGAAGCTTATCAACGAGCTAACATCACGAATATCTCATAATGTATATCGTTAATAGAATAGGTTGCTCTACATTTGATCATGAACTCTTTGCATCCCACACCTATCGAGGTGCAAAAAGTTGTTTTAACTATGAGCATTTATCATAATATTATTGTGGCATAAGAGATTTTACATAATGAGTGTACAGTTATTTCTGAATGTAATATCTAAATAGGGGCAAAAGATCCACAAGGGTCGACGCCCCAAACAAATAGCATTAAAAATATCAAAATAGTGGATCAACAGAGATGTGCCAAGTCTATACGCTCATATTAACTTACTTTGAATGTTCTACCGAAGCAATCCTGTCTTAATATTTCTGTAACTTCATATCGTCAGATCTACCATCATCGTGTACTTTAATAAAAGGAACGCAATCATCCGTTATTACTAATTATGTTAAGTGGAACCAGTTGATTGTTAGATAAAATTTATCTATTGCATGTCATATTTATTTACTTCCATGTTTCGGTATGTTTTAAACGACGCTATGGTAATACATTAACCTAACTAATGCATTCGTTCGTAATCATTTTCTTCTTTATTGTGCGTTATTTCAATTATTGTATACTACGCACATATTGTTGACATTAATCTTGGAATTCCTGGAGGAAAGTATTGTAATCTAATATGCGAAGCTTTCGCTTCGAAATAAAATTCTTTAGGTGACTAGCTAACCTTGAACAGTCGGCAGCTGATCCCCCTATGATGCCCACCATTTCGATTTTGAAAATAGGGTCTGAAATATTGTAATTGGTCTTGCCTAATAGGTTGAAAGTCGATTTCGATTAAAATGCGATCGTGAAAATTCAATATTCATTGACTGTGGCCCACAACGGGCGACTTGCACGCACTCTACAGTTTGATGGCAGCAGTGCCAGACCAGTGGCTTAGATACTCTTCAACAGAAAATATATGACCTATAGCTCATTCCACTTTAAGAAAACAGTATTACTCTTATGGATCTAAAAGGAGCGAACACACCCCCTCTGAGACACCCATAATTCCTTGTGATTAAGGGATATTATATTGTACTTTGTAATGTATTACGAAATATAGATAAAAAGGAAGAGTTTTTTTTGCCCTGAGTCATTTAAATAACTACATAACATTTTCTTTTTCATAAATACATTTGTAGGGAGGAAGAACAATAACGGGAACAGCCATCGCTTCGTTGCCTTCCTTCATTTCCCTTCTTCTGTGTTGCTCTGGTACAAGCCTCGTGTAGTCCCCACTCTATGAACCGCCGGCAGCTCACTTCTGTAGTGAAGCCATCTACAGTGAGTGTTATGCGATAGTCCTATGTGTGTGATTTCTTACTTTAACATTAATGCTGTGATGTTTTGTAGAGTCATCTACAGTATTTATTTGTTGCATCGTTTTTTCTAGCCTTTATTGTCTGGAGAAATTTACTAAATGCAATTAAATGCATCCCTCACCCCTCGAGCACATAACTATAATTTGTCTATTTTCCCCACCAGTTTACTTTACACTTCAATGCTGAGGATTTGATGTGCCGTAGTTTACCTTTGATTCTGTACAAACCAAAAATACCCCCTGTAAAACCCTCCGTCAACTTTAGTTCATAAAAATAATTTGTAGCTTAGTTTCTTCCGCTTGAACTTAAATACTGAATTTCACAAACTTATGTACCACCGTTTTCCCGCGATGTGGTTGATCAGAGCCGTTCGATATGGCAACCACGTTGTCATAAGAGCAATGCAGTTTTCTTAACGTGGGATGAGTTATAGGCCACCATAACTCAATTGGTAGAGCAACCGACGACCAGTGTGTACCGATCCCACTGGGGTCCGGTTGGCCATTTTTTCTGTATTTAACATCTCTTCAACACGTACTATGTACATATAACACGGTCTAATAGGTTAAAAGTCGATTACATAGTCATTTTGATTCCGTGCGTTATGCATGAAAGATTTAAGCTTAAAACTCAGATTGAAACGAAAACTTAGTTTTGGTAAACCGAGATAATATATTCTGTGTTGAATACAGAAGTGGACGTTATCCGAGTAATTGCCATTATCCGAGTCTTGAAAATCTGAGACAAAAGAAAAAGTTGCTGACGTTGTGACGTACCCACTTGGCCCACAGATTAATGACAAATTTATAACGTGGCGGGTCACTTTAATATTAAAATAAATAAATGATATGTCATGGTTTCTCCAGAAACAGTATCCCAAGGGCGCCAGTCTTCAAGCTTATGGCTTGAAAACAAAAGTAGATAATTAATAATAATAATAATAATAATAATAATAATAATAATAATAAATAAAAATACGTAATGAGACTCAAAAAGCTCCCAGGGGAGGGGTGAACGGAACACAAATCATTAAGTACACTAACTTGGAATTTAAGGATCATTAATAATCATTTCATAAAATACAAATTAAAACAGCTATTTACTAAGATGAAAAACGTGACGTAACGGCGTATTAACAAAATCTGAACTTACGGAAGCAAAAGAAAAAGTGAATGAAATTAACTTTAAGAAAATGAACTGTTGCGCGAAGACTTGCAGTAACTTATGCCATAAGCTCACCAAATGTAGACTCTGTTGTCTTGAAGCTGAAGATGGGTGGATCTCTCGTACAGGCTGCCTCATCTGTTGTTGGATTCCAGTCCTACATCCACATTTCCTGTCTTTAACACTTCCTATTGTACTCCTTACATAAAGTCGTAATGAGTCCTAATTTTAAGTGCAAAACCACCATGGGTTATGTTCATGGAGAGAATACATTCGTATTCTTCCGGATTACGGAACAGTAGCGTAGCTAAATTCATAATAAAAGCTCTCCTCCTCTATACCAGTCAGAACTGGTCTCCCGTTGACTACCTCTCGTCATTGAGATAACAAGTCCCAATGAGAGTAACTTTTGAGTAGAATATACTCAGATGCGAAGTGAACTAAGTTAAAATCTTCTCCGATGTGTAGACGTAGAATCGTAGTAAGAGTATCTTCCAAGCGTGAGAATCAGAATCAGAATGTCCGAATCTCAATGTGAATCTGAATATGAGTCTGAATGAGAATGTTAGTGTCCTCTCCAGCCCTTGTCGGTGGTATATATTGGTTCAAAAGTCTCCTTCCATCAGCCCTATCACATGGTCCAGTAAGATTCGAGGTCTCATCCCTTCTCCCTTGTATAGCTGTGCATCCATCACGTTGCTTCATTACGTTCATTCACATAGGCTGAACTTTCCCGCTGAAATAAAGCGTCTCGAAGCTGAGTTTGAAAAGTGGGCGTTAATAATATATCAACTGTCTCTTCAATAGGTGGAGAGGGTAAGGTCTCTCGTAATCTAGATGACGTACTTTTCCTGGAATTGGGCTGAAATTAGCCTGCTGACTCTGGTCATCTCACAACGGCTATTGGAAAATTTACTGCAAGTTATAAATATGCGTGATGTTGAAATACTTTACCCAATAATTTGTTCGTTCAGAATACGTTATAGCCGCGATACAAAGAAATGAAATGATGATTGAAATGGATGATAAAAACCCTATATATATATATATATATATATACATATTAATTTTAAAATGACCTTTCAGTGATTAAATATATACATCTTATCAATTAAATATATAGTTCAATAATTAAAAATATACAGTGATGTCCCAAACATCACAACGTTGGTTAATACAGGCCTTAGCGGTGTTAATATTATAGCACTTTCACAAGCACGTTAAAAATCCTGGGTATCATTATGACTGAAAATCTAAACTGGAATTAACACACAACGACGGTATGCAGGAGAGTACATGCTTCTCTTCATCTTCTCAAATATCAACAATGTAATCTCCCACTAAATTTAGATTGGTTCAGAAGCTCATACTCCCGTTATTTAAATATTGTGCTGGTGTACTTATTGATGCGATTATTGAAGTGACCCGTAAGCTGTTTAAAGCGTTAAATTCATGTTTCAGATTCATATTTTCACTAAATTACTCTGTTCACGCAACACCCTATCTTGAATCACCAGGCTGGTTAAAATTCGACGAACTACGTAAGCTATACACCACTAGTCTAGTGGATAGACTGTTGAATGAATCACAACTCCACTACCTTTCGTCTTTTCTTAACTCACTTTCCTCCTTCCATGACCGTAATACACGTTACAATTCCCATAACAGTGCCGTTTCCACCAACAAAACTACTTTCAGCCGGTCGTTCCAAGTGCCGGGTGCCAGAGTCTGGAACTATATTTCAGTGAAGATTAGAAACTCTACAAATTTGAAGACCTATAGATCAACTTGTCGAAATTATTTCCTGAACTATAGAACTTCCTAAGTGAATTATGTTTGATTGTGTGAGCAAATAGATTTGTTCTTAAGATTGTAAGTTACAGTATAAATATATTCTACTAGAAACGCTGGTCCACCGGAGTTTACGAAGTATTTCGAAATTCAAAATTCGCACCGCGTGCGAGCGAGCCCGCTAGCAACAACTGACTTGTAGCGAGCACGCTCCAGCTGCTCAAGGCTAAGTTGCCTCATCCATAGTACTTTCGAATCATTCCATCCAACAGTTGTTGAACTATTATGAGAGTAACACCAACGTGTACTTTATTTTTTAGTCCACAAGACTACCAAGTTTTAACAAAATCCGCCGTGGATCAAAGAAGTTATTGAAGGTAGAATATAACGACCATATTCCAGCGGCGGCTCGTGAAAAAACCATCCTACGTGCTACAAAAACGCTAAATACGCTGTTTTCAATCTTCAGTGCAAACAGGATCTTGTAAATATAGATCCTCACTAAGAACACTAGTTTAATTTCACTTGATATACACTGTAGTGGATAAATAATTGGATAAATCTCCGTATGAACTTTAACACTAACACAGTGATAGAAAAACACGCACCAAACCAACAATATAACCGCGAGATGAAACACCGCAGAAAGCAACTGAAAGTGCTGCCAACCAACTGAATCATTGAGACCTCCTCTATTACCAGCATAATTTACCTTCTAATGCGGGATAACATTTAGGGTCAGTCCAAGATTCTTTGACGCACGTACGAATTCCTTATTTTTGACACAAAAGGAAGATGGACATTGGTTGGTTACCTTAATAACAACGTTATGTTTGCGATAGATTGCCCCCCAGTTACGCTGTACATTTGAGCTCAGACGATGCTGCTCTCTAGTGGCAGAATCGCTTATCACGTTCAACATCAGGGTAGCAGGAGGCATCGAGCACTTCTACCCCCTTGCGGGAGGACAAGTAAATATAGACGGGATCAGTGAAAGTTGATCCCGGTTGATGGTATACTCCACCGGCTACGGGGAGTGTTGCAAACTTGGCTGCGCCTGCGTATTGCTTCCTCCAGGCTATAGGCCAGAGCTCATTTCACATGAGCACGAGAGGAGTTCCCCGGGAGAACAGAGCTAGGTGTTCGACAGATCTCGTCCTGATTTTCACAAAACACGAATTCATACCGTACTCAAAACAAAGAAAAGGTACCAGGATAATTGTACTGATAAATAATCAATTCCTTACAGTTCCAAGCTACGTGCTGGAGCCCGGTAGCACGTATTGACCGGCCGACACTGCCATATTCTGTGCCGTGTCCGGTCTGTGAGTATAAATAAGGCCTGGGCGCTGGTCTACCTGATAGAGGACGAGCTTGACTGCTGAAGCGGAAGGACGTACGTGCCTCTCGCTCTGCTGTCATCGCCAGGCGCTCTGTACTTTCTAAGTGCTAGCCAGGCAGCTGTACTTGTTAGTACTCTTCCGAAAGAGCTTTTGTCAGAGCTGAGCACTTCTCAGTGCTCGCTAGTTTCTCTTTCAGGATTCTTTCTCAAGAGGACCAGGATGGAGAAGCTATCCGTCCCACCGAGACCGGCCGGCTACAACTACAAGGCGGCCACGGAGAAGCTCCAAGCCAGGATGAGATTGGTGCCCCGCCCCGATGTTAGACTCCCGGCGCTAATGGTGTACAACCACTATGGGGCGCACTTGTATCAGGGGACGATAAGTTTAACCGATCTCTTCACAGCGGTTGCGAAGTTCCTCGGGGAGGAGATCACAAACTCATCGGCAAGCTGATCCCAGGCTGGGCAGTCGTGATCTACTCTAAGGACGCAATCCGCCTCAACGTCTACCAGTAACTGATGTCCGATCATTACCAGGTTGTCCGGTTACCAGGACTCAGGGAGAAGCTGGATGTCGCTGGCAGCCTGGAGGATGCAGCCACCCAGACGGAGCCGAGGACGGAGGATGACGGCGTCGCTTCAGAGCGCCGCGTCGGAGCGACCCCTCTTGGACCGCTGTACTGTTCTTCACGAAGTACACGCAGACCAACAAGGGCGCCAACCAAGAACATCGACCACCTGCCAAGGCGAAGTGGACACAGACCCAGGCCTACCAGGAAGGGCCTGTCACCCAGGCGCAATCCAGGAAAGCGCCCGTGACGAAGGACGGCGGCACAGCAGTGGAGGAGGACGCCCCCTGGCGTTCAGAGGTTGCTGTCCAGGCCCAGCCTGCCACTGTGTCTGTCGAGCTGCAGACATCGATGTGCGCCCCACAGGACAGGGAACGCATTCGAGTGTTAGCACCGACCGACGCCACCGTTGTCAGCCAGGAGGAGGAAGAAGACGGCGACGCAGCGGAACCACCCGCTACCCCGGGGTCACCAGGCCGGGAGGAGGGCCACCAGGACGAGGCCTCTTCCCCTGCCGAGAAGTGACCCCGGAAAGAAGACGTCACTCCCGGACTAGGAGGAAGAAGAAGACGCCGGCCCACCAGGAGAGGGCCGCCCAGCCGCAACCCAGGACTGCTCTCAGGACAGCAGCCGACCGAGGAGCCAATCAGGAGAGGACCTCAGTGGTTAGTGGCAATCAGGTGAGATCGAAATGTCCCCCCCCCCCCAACAGCTCTTGCAGTGTTTCGGCTATTTGAGGTTGGGCCACCGGCAGGTGAGGTGTGGGCTCCAAGTGAGGTGCAACCGTTGTTGGGGTGATCACCATTACACGGCCTGCGCAGCACTCAAGGAGGCGCCGGTCTGCGCCAACTGCGCGGGGGGCCACCCGGCCTCCCATCGCAGTTGCCCTGTTTACCGGTCCATGGCGCGGCTGAGAGGAAGGAGGCCCGGCGTCTTGACCCACCCCCTTCCAGGAGGCCCCCGCCCCGGCGGGCTTGGCCTCATTCTCCGGGATCGGAGACTGGGTGCGAGGGACCCCAGGAGGTGGCGCCGTGCGGCGGGCCCTAGTGGTACTAGACGCATAGCTCCGCAATCGGCAAGGCCCGCGCTAGTCACGGCAGTGCCCAGGCGGATTGATTCCCTAGCAGATGGAACGGCGAGACGATGGATCATGGTTAGGGCATGATACCTCTTCTCAACTAACACTACCACTAGACCATTCCAGCCCACATCCTTGCATGTGCTATCACAAGATGTCAGGTTTTACATGTAGGCTCTTTTCTGCCTATGGGATTTTTCCCTGACCCTTCAATACCACACCTTAACACTACCTTACCAACACAAACTCTTGCCATGTTAGTGAGTCTAACTCGGAAACCGGTAGATACGCCTTGTATCACTTCCCACTCTTCTCTGCTATATCTTTCTTCTTAGAAATTAATAGCATGTCGGAGACCATGTAGATTGAATCGATGGTCACGCGAGGGGAGCGAGCTTCGGGGGCCCCCCGAAAAGAAAAGGTCTACCTGATACCTACTCACTACATCCCATCACTCACTATCGCACACATCCCATACTCCAAACACCTGTATAAATATGTATTTATTTATGTATGTATGCATGCTGCAGCTCTAACCAAAAAGGGATGCAAACGAGGAAGGATTGAGCGAAGAAATACATATGACGAAGGCAACACAGCCATATAACAAGGGACGACTGAATCCAACTCCGCCACAGCACCAGTGACAAGGGGACAAGTAGCCCACCACTAACCAGAAGGAGCTTCATACTAACCCATTCTGTTATTCTATTATTTTTCAGTTATTATCTGGGACATCCAGGACACGAGAGCGGAAGAGCATCCCGAACTCCACTGAAATGTGCATAAATATATACTGTATATGTATAACTAGCTTAGAATAGTTACAGATTGCAGTGACAAGTGTGTGCCACAACACCGCAAGAACAGGATGTCACCAGGCGAAAAGATGAAGCCCCTTATCTCATGTAGGGCTTGGTACCATTTCCCTTCTCCTTAAAGAACTATTGGCACCAGGGACCACTGGACCTGTGGACCAAAGCACAGACGCCAGTGGACCCGAGCCGCACCCGGCAGTGACAAGGAATGATTCCCATAATAATTGACAAAATCAAGGAAAATGTATATGATTGCATGACACATATTCCTAACTAACACAACCTCTGGACCACTCCAGCTCACATCCTTGCATGTGCTATTCACGACAAGTCAGGTTTTATACGTAGGCTATTTCCGCCCATGTTTTATTTCTTGGCCCTTAATACCAATCTACCAATACAAAATCTGCCTGGTGACGCGTCTGACGTGCAAACAGGCCGGTACACCTGTAGTATCACATCCCAATCCTTCTTGCTATCTCCTTCTTCTTAGAACTAATAGCATGTCGGAGGGAATGCAGATTACTGACGATTGTCACGTGGGGCGAGCTTGTTTAGACCCCCCCCCCGCACTAAAGAAAAGAAGGTTTAGAATACACTCTTGTCCCACAGTTGAACCAGTACATTTGACTGATGGAAGTCTTCGTTCCTATGATGTGATACTTCGAAGTTGTGTAGTAGAAGTCTACGGGTCCCATACTCTACGGAAATATGGTGAAAATAAACATTTACCAGTCTTCACTACGGACTTAGCCATAAAATTAAAGAGTGCAAAACTCAAAATATTTCCGAACTGACTAAGATCTTGTGCTAGTAGAGTAAAGTAGATAATCTAAACGGCTATAAACTGTGCATCAGAACATGTATATTTTACTCGAGTGGAAACTTTGAATGCTAGTGAACTATCTTAAGGGGCTCTGGTAGGGTGTATCGTTCCCACGCATGTTTTACAAACTTCATTGCACCTTTTCTCAACATTTATTTAAGTTACATGTCTGAAAAGTAGGTGAACCAACGACGGTTTTAAAATGCATTAACACAAGGATTTCCAAAAATACCGGTTTGTTAGACAGAATTAACTTTTTATTAGTAGAAATTTTGCGCTTTTTGAGGTGCTCTACAGTCAATAATTCACACACTATGAGGCATAATACAATATTCCTGAGTCGAAAGACTCACAGAAATATACTTTCAAGGCTGCACAACTTTTAGGAAGGGCTTGGTGGTAGTTTCAGAGAAAAGGAATCTTTCACAAAGCAAACTTACGGGAAACAGCTGTCAAAGTTCTAGTGCATTCCAGAATCATAACTTGGTTTATCTGGATCGTCCTGATAGGTTTATGTTTATGTTTAGTTTTCATCTCTTCTCTCGTTTCTTATTTTCCACTCCCCTCAATGCTTACTCTGAAGCCTTAACTTTTTCTTTGTCAAGCTTGTGCATGTCTCATATGGTGTGGTAACCAACGTTTATACTAAGTTTCTTCAAAGCCTCACATCTTGACAAGCTGCCATTGTTAATCGTCATTAGAGCATCGTAAACTCCAAAATGAAGATCATTAACTGACACAAAAGCTGTTTTTGGAATTCCTGACTAGATAACACTGTTGATGCATTCATTCTGATTTTGGGTACGAACACTTTTACAGTAACTGTACATCAGATAGGTCTCCGAAAATAGGCCTAAGTACCTCTATGACAATATATGGCAAACTATACTTGTACACAAATGTTTGACCTTTGGAGCAGAGTCCGTGGTTCGGTGCGGAATCAGTTGAAGCAATGCTGCGATGACTGTCACGCCACACTGCTTTCTCTTAAAGCGTATATTTAAAACATTTCTAGGTTAGAAAAATGTATGTATTATACACCGTATCAAAGAAGACATTCCAAAGTTCAATAATCAGCAAAAAGGAAAAAGATAAAATTTCATCATTTTCCAACATACCGGAGACCCTTAACCAGACACATTTAGGAAAATTTGTTTGAAATATTATGGACATATTCTCAGAATGAGTAATAGAGTTTGTCCAAAATAATTCTGAACGTTGCCCTATCAATGAAAGTGAAAAACAATTGGCGGCCCGAAGCTGGAAATGATCTTTTGGAAATAGGCATCGCAGATGACATTGTGCTAGGTAGTTCTACGTTCATATAATCAGTAGAGATTTACCGCTTTACACACCATCCAAGCACTACCACCAACAAAACCTGGTCAAAAGGTCGCAAGAAAGGCCACAGCGAGAATATGAAGAGATTTTGGGAGAAGAAAAAGGCAACGATATCAGCTAAATGAGTTAATCACGCTCTTCATTCTGGCATAACGAAGAAATAATAAACCACATTAGGCTAATGCTTAGTTTCCCATACACGGCAGACTACGCTCACAGTCTCCGGGGTGGGGGTCTATCTAGCAAGAGCTGCCCCAGGTTAGGAATAGGCACATTAAATTATCATTAGCGTAGCGGCCTTCATTTCAGAGGTTTACGGGTTCGATTCTCAGCCGAGCAGAGTATTTTAGAAACTTTACTACTCTTCTTGCTCTGGGATTGATGGTTCTTGCTCGTCTTACTACACGTATCTTCATATACATACAGTAAGTAACATAACAACAATGAAAGGGAGACGAAGTAACGAAATAACAAGTACCTCCATCCACTTTGGTTGGCTCCCCCTGCGGGTGGTCTCCCTGTGGGTGAGGGCAGTAGAATAACATCCACGGTATTCACTGCTTGCCGGCTATCTATATATCTACCTATCGTATGGCTTTTAGTGCCGGGTGCGCATGTGGATGTGAGATGATAATAAAGAGGTGGGGAGAGGGTGAAAGCCGGTGTCGGCACGCAGCCTACTCCTGTCGAATAACACCCAGGGGTCTGCTCAAAGCTTTACGTCCACATCCGACAGATGAATCACTGTCAACAGCAGCATATGCCCTCACTCCATATGAACACTGCGGATAGGTTGGGAATTGAATCCGGCCTTTTGTCACGCAATCTAGTGATTACAAATTGTATACCACCACCTCCCCTATCCTGACGACCAACAACTGATCGAGAAAATTTTTCGACCAACGGTACTCCAGCCGCCCAACCACGGTGTCAGACCAATCAATCAATCAATCAATCAATCAATCAATCAATCAATCAATCAATCAATCAATCAATCAATCAATCAATCAATCAATCAATCAATCAATCAATCAATCAATCAATCAATCAATCAATCAATCAATCAATCAATCAATCAATCAATCAATCAATCAATCAATCAATCAATCAATCAATCAATCAATCAATCAATCAATCAATACTGATCTGCATTTAGGGCAGTCGCCCAGGTGGCAGATTCCCTATCTGTTGCTTTCCTAGCCTTTTCCTAAATGATTTCAAAGAAATTGGAAATTTATTGAACATCTCCCTTGGTAAGTTATTCCAATCCCTAACTCCCCTTCCTATAAATGAATATTTGCCCCAGTTTGTCCTCTTGAATTCCAACTTTATCTTCATATTGTGATCTTTCCTACTTTTATAAACGCCATTCAAACTTATTCGTCTACTAATGTATAATGTATAATACTAATGTATATACTAATGTATAATGTATAGCCTTCAACGCCTTAACGATCATGGAGACCGAGTGGGCCTAGCTGCCTGTCGTAACTGGTGACTAAAAGGGCAAAGGTACATCTACGCCTTACAAATCCTATTTGAATTCGCCCGCGAAGCGTTCGAATTAGCTAAGTTCAGAAGTAAATAAATTGATTATGGGGCGAGATATCGAATTATTTTTTCTAATTATTTATCATTATGAACAACCCTCTAACGCTTATATACCCGGTTCATGTTGTTTCCGACCACCCTATATAAACACATTTCTAGCCAAGTTAGCACCAACAAATTTACTAATTGAGGTACTGACGTTAACTTTTAAGCAGGATTAAGACATTGTCTTCCAACCAAGACCGAGGCTGAATTAAGCCTGTAACAGTGCTTATGAGTAGCGTAGTGAAAGCTACAGATATCATTTCAGGTTATTTCTTGCGCTCACGAGAATACATGCGATAACTCATGGACAAAGGAGAGACACAATGGAGTTCAGGAAACGAAAAGAAATACGTTGTTTCTTTTCATCGCAAGCGTTCGTGTCGAGAATCGTTGTCGTTTTATATCAGAAGAATGTAGTTGGCAGAATCGATGGAGCAAGTCCAGAAAGAACCATCTGTGTCTTATAACGGACAGAGACTAGAGTTACGAATTCTTTTGACTTCGGAGATCCGAGGAGACATCCGTAGCGAGTGTACATAAAGACATGAGCTACTGGTATGGAGATAAGGAATGTTCAGTAACTTCAAGTTCAATTGTCTACTGGAACGCAAAGGGAAAATAACAAATCTCAGACGCTTTGGAGGAGGGACTGATATACAAATATCTTCGTTGTGTTATAAGACGTGACTCATCTCATTTGTCATTTATGAGTAAGACACGACCTTCACATTGGAAGTATTGAGTATCACTTAATTGACGTTCAATTAAAAGTTTCTATTATTAAAATATTCGTTAAATATCTTCCATTAGGAGACACTTTATCGGTAACGGCGATTGGGAATTAGATGTGAGGGGTGGGGGAGGGATAGGCAAAAATATACACACAACAAAAATTATCTGTGTTTGTAGGATATAGTTGATAGTTTACTAACAGGGCAGTAATAATAGTCTTTTAAAATTTTTATTCAATACTACACAATAAAACTTTCACTTAAGGAACAATATTACACAAGTATTACAATTAAATACAGTAGTAGGACGTGATTATACAGTTAAAATCATTTAGTATTTGACTACACACTCACCTCAAGCAAATGCAGGAAATGTTGCAATCCGCTGCTAAAAAAGACAAGGCATTGTACTGATCAAAAAAATTTCGATTGACACGATTTAGCTCAGCTACTGTCATGTTTCTTATTGGAATTCGTATGTTTTTCCTTAAGTTCCTCCAAAATGCGTGGATTTATTTAATACGCTTTGTAACACTGTACGTCTTCGCATGTGTTCCCGATTGAATCATCTCCCTGTGGGCACCCACGGTATCTCCTGCCTGTCGTAAGAGGCGACTAAAAGGAGCACCAGGGGCTCTGAACTTGGGAGCGTGGTTGGCGACCACAGGGCCCTATGCTAAGTGCTGACATTGCATCCACTTACTTGTGTCAGGTTCTTCACTTTTATATATCCTATCCGACCTCTCTCGTTCAATTCTTGTTCCTTTCCGACCCCGACGGTATTAGGTTCCCGAGGCCTAGGGAGACTTTCATTTTCACTCCCTTCGTGGCCCTTGTCTTTCGTTGGCCAATGTCTTCATTTTTCGAAGTGTCGGATCCCTTTCATATATTTTGTTTGATTCGTATTGCTTGCTTCGAACATTGATATAGGAATTAGATAGGTGTTTCTGGAGCGTGGCATTGTATGGAAGTGAAACGTGGACTATAACTAGCTTATAAGGAAGGAGAATATAAGTTTTTGAAATGTTATGTTGTAGAGGAATGCTGATGGCGAGATGCGTATATCGAATCACGTATGAAGAGATAATAAATCGAATTGGGGAGAGATCGATTTGGTCGAATTGATCACAAGAAGAAACAGAATGACAGCACAGATTTTAAGTCGTCTACGACTTGTTCAGTTAGTTTTTGAAGGGAGTGTAGGCGATAAAAAACGGCAGGGGTAGAGCAAGGGATGAATATGACAAACAGATTAGGATAGATGGAGGATGTATTTGTCACGTAGAAGTGAAAAAACTAGCACAGGGTAGAGCGACATAGAGAACTGCATCAAACTAATCTATGGACTGCCACCCAAATAACATAACAATAATATTCATATATAAAAATGCGTTGCTCTAAAGGTAACTGTCTTCACATCTTCGCAAACGAACACGGACTAGTGACTACAGCTTGGGAAGTAAAGAGCAGGAAGCGAGCCGAACAGCCAGGTTGGCCGAGGGTGTGGATGAAGCCGGCCAGCCTTAGCTCCACAGCATGCGAGCAGTCAGGTTTTATACGAAAAATCATGTATTCTACATAAAATATTACGGCCGTAACTCTGGCACAGCCTCACGAAGAGAGGCCATAGTTTTGTGCAGGCTGAGGATGAGTCACGGAAGATCTATGTACTCTTACCTCCTGAAGAGGGAAGAACCCCATAGAGTGCTTTTGTGGTGCCAATTCTCCGTGGCAGCAGAGTACGCCGGACGGAACCTCGACCTGCAGGAGACACTCGAACTCATACTAGCGCATGACGCGACTACTGCTGATGTCGTCATTCGCTTTATGTGTGAGAGTGGATTAATCAAGGGTAAGTAAATTTCAAGTGGTTTGTTACTCAGGGAACTTAGGTTCCCTTTTGATGCGTTTGTGACCTTTAGACTTTATAAAATAATTTCTGTTTTATTTTTGCACTTATAAATTCTTCCATTGAATAAATTGTTTTGTTTGTTTTGTTTTGTTTTGTTTTGTTTTAATTTTCTCTTCCTCTTAATTTTATGATGAGGATGATTGCCTAGTTGTACTTCCTCTTAAAACAAATATCATCACCACTCCGACACAGCCTCATTCGATTTCTTCAAATAATATTTTATCGCGCGTCTTCATCAGTGTCATCAGCAACGATGTTGTTCTCGTGTCTCCAACAAGTCGAGTGTCGGGAGAAAGAAGAACCTTCTATGAACTCATGTCTTTTTCAATATCTTACCGTACACTATCAGGGAATGTCTTGACTGGATCTTGTATAGTCTCCAGAACTGATCTTGGTCCTTTTGCCGCGTATGTATATAACAGGTTTTCTTCTCTTCACTTTTAAAGCGTCAAACTATTTCTATCGTGATTCTTTCAGAACACTCGGTTGCAGACCTATTTGAAAGCGAACCGATTGATTTCTAATTTTGTCTCATCTGGGCTCTTGGATGTACAACTCAAGTATCTTGATCATTGTAGCTTCTAATCTACGGTTTCCCCTTTTTGACAACATTTTCAGCTTCCAGCCCATAATCGGTTTCCATGAAAGGTTTTACAATAGCACTGTCCGAGGGAAAATTCTGTGCTCTAATCGGTGATGAACAGAACTGTATAATTCGTTTAGAGGGTGGATTCCCTAAGAAACGGAGATTTTAAGATGAGTGAATTCAAAATTGTCATGTTCTCTGGACTCATGCCATGATAACGCGCTCTTTGGACGAGTTTGTTAACCATTCCTACCCTTCCAGTCGACTAGGACGTTCGAGTCACCCAGCTGTGAGGATGAATTCGGCAAATGGTGGGTTAGAAGCCCTCTGTCGACAACCCTGAAGATGGATTTCCGTGGTTTTCCATTTACATGTAAGGCAAATGTACATTAAACATGGCCACGGACGCTTATTTCCCAGTCCTAACTTTTTCCCACCCCATCGTCCCCGAAAAATCTAATTGTGTACTTGCGACATTAAAACAAAACCAAAAAAAAACAAAAAAAAAACAACAGGAAAACATTCCGCTTGGAAATTTAAATATTTAAATACTCAACACTTTGCTGATGATATTGACTGTCTTTGCAGTCTTAAGCCGTTCAACGACAGGATTATTCCTTCAGTAAATTCCAGAAAGTTATCGAAGAGCTGAATGACTCTCTCTCTCTAGCACGCATTTCGGTTCCTGGAGGCCATCCCATTTTCAGCTCTTGAGTTTGAGAAAGGAGCCGCGAAAATTTGTTAATGGTTTTTCTTACAATTATCTCAAACATGCCACGGCGACGGAGAATATTACGAATTAATAACTGCTGTGGTGGTGGTGGTAAATACTGTCGTATGAGGCGACTAAAAGGGACCTCGGGTGCTCCTAACTTGGGAACTTCGGTTCGCAACCACTGTTCTCCTAGCTGATTCTGACATTGTTTCCACTTACTTGTGCCTGACTCCTCGCCTTCATCTTCCCTATCCGACCTCCCTTAGTCTACTTTGTTCTCTTCCGGCCCGGAATGTTAGGTTTGTGAGTCCTAGTGAGTCTTCAATTTTCAAACCCTTCATGGCCCTTCACTTTATTATTCCAATACCTTCATTCTTTGAGGTGTCAGAGGGTAGAGCACTGGCCTTCTGACCCCAAGTTTGCAGTTTCGATCCTAGCTCCATCCGATGGTATTTGAAGGTGTTCCAAATACGTCAGCCTCGTGTCGGTAGATTTACTGGCACGTAAAAGCTCCTGCGGGGCTAAATTCCGGCGCTCTGGCGTTCCGAAAACCGTGAAAAATTATAAAATCAATTATTGTTATTATTATTGTCTGAGCTCTTCCATTTTCCCCTTCTGATTAGTTTTAATAGATGTCCGTTGCCCACAATAATCACCACCACATCAATACTATATTAGAATACTCACACATATTCGAAATTTGAGCCATTTATGAGTGTTGTGGTGTGAAGTTTGTTGAGGTAGGCCCTATGAGTTGTGCTGAGTCTTCTTTTTCTCTTCCTAGACTTTCTACATATTATTTAGAAATTATGCAAAGTGAGGCAGGGACGTTGTCTATCACCATTGCTGTTTAACATTTATATTGAAAAGAAGCATTAAAAGAATACCGGGTGAGGAATACATGCGGGGTTAATATCAATGGAGGGCTGTTCAGCACCATACGCTTTGCAGACAATTTTGTACTGGTTACAAAAACCGAACGCGATATGAAGATATGAAGACTTTACAACTACTGAACATCTTGCTCAACGAAAAATTTAAACTGAAAACAAATAAAAATAATCAACTGTACTGAGTTCATGTTCCTGGAAATAACTGTGAGTGAAGTAAAATGTCTTCTGGGTGTAGTATATAAGCCACCGAAAGCGGGGTTTTTATGCGATCTAGAGGCTCAAATACAAGATTTAGTCACTGATTACTCAAATATAATTCTAATGGGCGACTTCAACATAAACCTTCTTGAACCTAACTCTCCACAGACAACCCAACTTTTAACTTCATTTAAAGCTTGCAATTTAACGTTTCTCCCTCTCAACGCTACACATCACACAGACACATCACACACCTTAATTGATCTCATTGCCACTAACCAACCTGAATTATTTCTTCATCACGGTCAAATTAGTGTCCCAGGTATATCGTGACATGATGCTATAGTTATGGCCTATTCTATTAAAAGTCCCAAGTTCAAATCGAAAATAATTTCATATATAGATCTACGAAAAATTGATAAGATTAAACTTTTACAAGACGCAGTTGCAGTGCCATGGCATGACATATTTAAACTTAAAGACATAAGTGACAAATCAACATATGACTGAACTGTACGATAGACACGCCCCTGAAAAGAAGGCTCGAGTTACGCGGAAGCCAGCTCCCTGGCTCTCAGATGAGATTAGAGCACTAATGGCTGAACGCGATGCTGCTTATAGACGAGTTAAGAAACATTGCACTTCTGACAATCTACTGACCTAAAAGAGACTGAGAAACGCTACGACCCAACAGATTAGAAATGCGAAACTACGACACGCTCACAGTTTAATTCAACCAAATATTTCAACAGCTGTGTTGTGGAAATCCATAAAGAGCTTTGGAATTACCAAAGGACGATACGATGGCGAAATAAATATACCCTTGGAAAAACTGAACGATCATTTTTCATCTAACTGCACGTTAAATGCAGCCCGGAAACAGGAAGTTCTAAACGGTAATTATGCAAAGACGCGAACAGATAGAGAAAACTTCTACTTCCGTCCAGCAACCTACTCACAAGTCAGGTTTGCTATAAATCGGATAACATCAACGGCAAAAGGAAATGACAGTATAGGAATAGAGATGATAAAAATTATTCTGGATGTGATATTACCTGCACTAATTAACATATTTAACTCTTCCCTTGTAGACAACACATTTCCCGAAATATGGAAAGCGGGCATTGTACGTCCTCTAAAAAAAGTAGCTTCCCCTTCTGAACCATCTGACTACAGAGCCATCTGCATACTTTCTGCTTTATCCAAAGCGCTAGAGTTCATCGCTCATAGACAAATAACAGACTACATGACGACTTACAACTTATTTGACCCACTACAATCTGGTTTTCGTCAAGCACACAGTACTACAACGGCACTATTGAAGGTCACAGAAGACATCCGAGAAGCTATGGACAAGAAGGAAGTGACAGTTTTAATACTCCTAGATTTGAGCAAAGCTTTTGACTCTGTTGACATTGACATTTTGCTCTCGAAATTGTATTCCCTCCATTTCTCGGACAGCGCCCACCTTTGGTTGCATTCCTACCTGCATGGCCGTCGGCAGTGTGTTACAGATAGAATAAACAAATCAACTTGGCGGTCTGTGCAGTGTGGTGTGCCCCAAGGGTCAGTGTTAGGACCCCTTCTTTTTTCTACTTACATTAATGATGTCTCCCAAAACCTAACGCACTGTAAATACCATATTTATGCTGATGATGTACAAATGTACCTCCATACATCTCCAAATGTAATACTTTCGGCAATAGACAAACTCAATCAGGATCTAACATCGTTTTCTTCTTGGTCTTTGAGATGTGGGCTTAGGTTAAACCCAGCAAAAACGCAAGCCATCATCCTTGGATACCCAAAACTACTCGCAAAGGTCAATCGACCAGAGATTCCATCTATAAGGTTGTGTAATACTAACATACCATTCATGTCATCAGTAAAAGTCCTAGGCATTACTTTCGATGATGACATGTGATGGAAAACGCATATCACGAACATCACCCAGAAAACATTCTCTGCATTGCACATGCTGCGCGGGTATAAATACTTATTTCCTGAAAAACTCACAAAATGCTGGTAGAAAGTCTGGTTTTCCCTCATTTCGACTATTGTGACGCGATCTATAGAGACGCTCGAGGCAAGTTATTGAGCAGATTACAACGTGGTCAAAATGCTTGTGTGAGATACGTCTGTAATCTACGGTACTATGACCACGTAACTCTTTCATATAACCATCTATCTTGGCCCCGACTAGAAATCCGTCGCACTGTGCATTCCCGATGCCATCTCCATAAAATCCTCACAACCATTTTACCTTCCTTCATATTTCAAATACTTATCCTCTTATCACAGTCTTAACACCAGATCCACTAATAATTCCATCCTTGCTTTACCTACCCATAGAACTGCCATCTACGATAAATCATTCACAGTAATTGTTTGCAGTGAGTGGAACCTCCTTCCCGAAAATATCAGGGGGCTAAGCGCTATTCGCACTTTCAAGGAAGCACTTTGGAGACATTTTATGCACCAGTAAGGATCATCTGTAAACTTGATGCTGATACTTACAACCATTCTATTGTTATGGATGTCCTGGTAGAGAGTCTAAAATTCTTATCCGATTTGTCTTTAAAATCAATTTTTATGTACTGCCTTTTTTTTACATGTAGGATATTAGTTTTAAGAATGTATCCGTTTTTATATCTGATTTAATTCATCTTAATTTAATCTTAATTTATTAATTTAATTTATTTCAACTTAATGTAATCTCACCATTCTTGTATTATTATTAATTTAATTTGTATTAGATCTAGTTATTGTAATACAATGCAATATATGTATATTTCAGTTCCTGGTTAGATGGAAGAGAAGGCCTGAAGGCCTTAATCTTGCCAGGTAAAATAAAACATTACTAAACTAAACTAAACTAAGGAAAGGCAGAAGTCAGGTTGGGCGAAGAAAAGCTGCCAGAGGTGAAAAAGTTATCTTACCTTGGAAGCTTAATTTTATGTGATGGAATGAGTACTTTAAAAGGGATAAGAAGCAGTATAGTACAAGTAAAGGAAGAGAAGAAGATCAAGGTTACTTTACGTCGCACTGACACAGATATTTCTTGCTTCGAAGATGGGATAGGAAAGAGCTACGAGTGGGAAGGAAGCGGCTGTGACCTTAATTGTGGTACAGCCCCGACATTTGCCTGGTGTGAAAATGTGAAATCACAGAAAATCATCTCCAAGTTTGCCGAAAGTAGGGTTCGAACCCACTCTCTCCCGAATGTAAGCACACAGTTGCGCGCCCCTAACCGCACGGCCAACTCGCTAGGTGCAAAAACGAAGGAAGACGACTAGCATATTCGCAAGAAATACAGAAAATATATTTGTATAGAGTGTTGGACTCTATGAGTCATAAATTTGGACTCTCCTGGACAGTGATAAAAATACAATCCAGGCTTTGAAATGTGGTGCTAGTACCGCATACTAAAAGTACCATGGATCCACAGGGTAAGCAACGAAGAAGTGCTGATGAGTTTGAAAGAATAGCACCAGCTTGTAAAAAATGATCCGAAAGTAGAAATAGATTCATAGGTCCCCTGTTAAGATATTCAAGCTGGGCCACCATTCTAATGAAGGGAAGGATGGAGGCCGAAAAGAGGGGAGGAGGCTGATGACCTTAGATATTAGGCCCCTTTAAGCAACAAGCATCAGGAGGGGAGGAAGAAAAAGAAAATAATGTATGACCCACATCAAGAATGGACGACCGTACACAACAGTAAAGAAGTTAACACTAGAGAGAATAGCCCTATAGTGAGGATGACGATGCTTCCCACCAACATTTTAAGGTTGAGGAGATAGATAAGAAGAATACTGTGAATTAAACTCATTTTTACGACCGTATGTCCTTCCTGACGCCAACCCTGTTTTAAGGGATCCATTCACTAATGCATGTTTGTCATGGTTGGTAATGTAGTGTATTGCATGTTAATGGAGACGTACAGTATATTAAGACCAATACGAACACCCAGCCCCGAGCTGGATAATTAACCATTTGCTGCTAAAATCCCCGGCCCGACCCTAATTGAATCCAGGGCTCCATGGACAGATTACGCAGTCCAAAGGAGCCGGCTAATGGGTGATCAACTACCGAGTTAATTTTGTCAGGTAAACAATTATTACCTCACCAGGAAATTTTATAAGCCTACACCGTATAACTTAGAGTGTTGACTGGACTCCTTTACACCCTTAAATTTCGACTACCTCTGCCAGGTTTGAAGCCATAATCTAATAATCCAGAGGCTGACACTCTTCCACTGATCTACAGGACAGATAATTATTCAGTAAATCCTGCGAGTGCTGAGTATACTACCGTCAATGCCAGGGCATTTTGTAATTCTTTGCAAACAAACCAATCGTTTTACTAAACAAAACACTGTAACATACATAGATAGAAATTAAATAGTTACCTTCTATATACGGTGAGATACAGGTGATTTATATTTTTAATCACTAAATAATTTTTTTCATCACATTTTGAAATCGATTCCGAATTTATAATATTCCTATTCATCTGCTCGAATGGGTCACATATGACCACGTGGGAACAACGTTTGTTGAGTTTCCTCCTTGCCAAATAGTTCTTTGTTTTCAGAGATTGTTGTAATTTATGTTCCTCCGACCAAGTACGTCGTGTTGGTTTCTTCTCGTTCTCCTCAAATCCCCTTATGCGAACAATTTTCCTGATTATATTCACATCCTGCAGATTTGGTGGTCCTAATTCAGTGAAGTCTTTCTCTATTTGCTTATACCGTTTTGATCTCGTCCGTCTGATTTGCAGAAATTTGTGTATTCAGTAAGTAAGTCTGGTGTTATTCATCTTTTCCAAATGGCTTAAAAACTGAATTTGTTGCAGTCTCATTGTATTAATTCACATATGTTTAAATACGTATCCGAGTTGGGTTTCGGGTAATGTATTCCATTTTTAATTCTGGGCCCAAAGATTTTTCTCATAATTTTACTTTCCTTAATTTCTAATTGCCCATTTAAGTTTTTATGATGTAATTTGAGCGTTTCTGAAGCATAACGAGCTTCAGGTTTGATCAATGTTAAGTAATACAGAATTTTACTGTTTAAGGACAAGCATTGTTTGCTGTATACATTCTTTGTGAGTTGGAAAGCAATTTCCATTTACTGAATTATTGAAGCTACTGATGTATTTTCATTGTCATTTTCAGTGATTCATTCACCTTAGTACTTAAATTCCTTTACTCTTGCAGTTTTATTTATATCAGTGGTAAGTTCAGGTAGAGCATTTTTTGATTAGTCATAAATTTAGTTTTTCCCACTTTAATATTGTATGATAAACAAAACACGGAAAATGTCATAGTGATTCCAAAATTGTTCACTTCACTCAATTTATTCCAAAAGCAAGTAATGAGAGAGACAAAAGTTACGCACCGCGAAAAAGTCTCACATGCATTGAACACTATTCGGAATCATCGGTTGGTAGTTCTCTCCTCTGCCAAGCCTCACAGTCGTCCATAAATGCCGCGATTTGTGGAATCATTCCCACAGTTGGACAGGCTTAATTAAGAGGAGTATCGACTGACATTTTTTTTTTGCTAGTTGCTTTACGTCGCACCGACACAGATAGGTCTTATGGCGACGATGGGACAGGAAAGGGCTAGGAGTGGGAAGGAAGCGGCCGTGGCCTTAATTAAGGTACAGCCCCAGCATTTGCCTGGTGTGAAAATGGGAAACCACGGAAAACCATTTTCAGGGCTGCCGACAGTGGGATTCGAACCTACTATCTCCCGAATACTGGATACTGGCCGCACTTAAGCGACTGCAGCTATCGAGCTCGGTCCGACTGACATTTGGAACTTCTACAATTTATCACTTAATACAACCAAACTTAAAACACAGGCATGTATTAGTAAGATACAGCACCACACAGCATTTCGAGTTGATTATCAAATTTTTTCCAATGTTATTAATACATGATATTAATTTCGCACATGGTGCAAGGAATATATTGTGGCACAGTTTTGATAATTTTTGACCTATAATTTGCCATACTTTTCAAAAATAATCAGATAATGATAACTCTGGGTTTTGCAGAGATATCCATTATTCATTCAATAGGCAAAAATCTAGTTTGGTGCTATTATAGAAGAAAAATATGAAGGTAATATTCAACTAGTAATAAAATGCAGAACTACTTTTAATTCCTGTGTATGAAACATTATCTGACAATTTCAGGTGAATCTTATAAGAACTCTGTCACGAGGAGAATTTTGTACTTGTACATGGCAAAGAACTGAAAATATTTGAAACGAGCAAAATGAAATTCAAAAGTTTTAATAAACACAATTGTTTTAAAACTGCTCTGGACTGTACGTCACTCCCTCAGACTTCGTTCTGGCGTTAGGTAAAACTGATAACGGAATTTTAAAGAAAAAAGTTGGGAGATTTTTTAAGGTTAAGATTGAAAATTCGATTTTTGGTTAGAAAATCGAAACTTTTGAGGTACAGCCCCAGCATTTGTCGGGTGTAAAAATGGGACAACAGAGATATCTACTGTTACTGTTACCCCGCGCGGGACCTAAAAGAAAGGCTGACATTGCAGGTTAACAGTCCTTTCCTCAGCTTTTTCCCTGACACAATTTTACAACGTAAGCAAGTCCTAAACCTTAAACTTTCATTTCGTATTAAATATGAATGATTTAATGACAGATTAATTGCACTATAAATTATTCTATTATTACCCACGAAATAGTGCGACGTTTGCATTTTAGTAACAACATAATGAGTCGCAAGTGTGATGTTTGGCACGTGTAGGGTTAAAGCCACTTCAAATGAGAGCATCGACATCATTATCACTAGGGCCAGGATTCTTCTGTAATTACATATTCAAATAATTTTTTGTACACAATTGGAAATGGAAAATGTCGGCGAATTGTGGTCCTGATATGGTTGTGGCTGTGTTTCATTTTACATATTCTCAGTAACATTACAAATGTTTATATATTATGTGAAGAATGTAACATTTTTGTACGTGTCTAGGCAACTATTTTAAAAATTGTGTCAGCTCGTTTAATGGTAAAATAACTGGCGAATTGCATCAAATATAGAATGGAATATTACTAAAGTTGACTTTCCAATTCCTTTCAAATGGGGATTTCTAATCCTTTGTCAGAGAAGTACAGTAGGTCCGAGTGTTTCAGCTACATACAACAGCACAAAACATTTCTCAGAATCTGGGATGGCTAGGTGCCTTTCAATGGTCAGAGTTTCCAACTAATTATTTCTCAGAATCTGGTATGGCTAGGTGCCTTTCATTGGTCAGAGTTTCCAACTAATCATTTCTCAGAATCTGGGAAGGCTAGGTGCCTTTCAATGGTCAGAGTTTCCAACAAACTCCAAGCAGTCCTGAAATGAAACCTAGTTTATTCAAGCTCTATCTGTTTGAAAGTTCATCAGTGGTGAACAAGAGGAGACCCCTGAAGATATTTCACCCTGCTAGTTTTATATTTAAAACATTGCACCGGTGACTTCCTTCGATGTTGAATAGTCCTTCTCAGCCTACAGAAGAATTTTGACGAATCAGCGCCAAAACATCACAATGGAAACTATGGAGAAGTACATGGTGACATTGCGCATCACGATAAAAAATAAAATGAAAAAGTTAGCGTACTTATTTGTGGTACTTCATTGGGGTTTAAAGACAGATTTAGTAACATTTATTCGTTTCATTTTCATGGCATGAAGGTAACAGGAAATTAGCTAGAGTAATGCATTGTGCAATATATTCCGCGATTTACAGTGCATAACATTATTTTCAAATATTATAAGTATTTTGATTATGTCTCAATTTGATTATTTACTACTACTAAAGTTTACAAAGTTGGTTGGCAGCAGCTCTCCAAAGTCTACGGTTTTGTACCATTCTCTTCAGTTCTACATAAGATTGGCATCCCAGCTCCTCCACCAGATGTGCAATATATTCAAATCTAGGCCTTGCCCTACAACTTTTTCCTTTCATAGGGCCCTCCAGGATGAAGGCTAGTAAACTATCATGTCTGATTATATGTTAAATCCATGTAGTTCTTCATGCTCATTGTCAAGATTGGGTTTTCCCCAACTATTTCCATTACTTCCTCCTAGTGTTCAGGTCTCAATTCCGTATAGAAATACCCTCTATACACATGTCTAAACTAATTGTTTTCTAAAATTTTAGCTGATATGTTTAGACGTGAAGAGCTTTCTCTTTTTATTGAAGACTATCTTTGCGTGATTAATTCTGTTGACCAGATCTCTCTCACTTCGGCTATCAGCTGTTATCTTGCTTCCTTAGTAAGGAAACTCTTCAGCGTTATTGAGCTGGTTCCCATGCAGAGCTATCTTTATTTCTCTTTCTTACTTGGTCATCACCATTACTTTTGTTTGTCTGAATTTATTTTCATGTTATATCCATATGTAAAAGTTCTATCCATTATTTGTAGCATTGTCGTAAATTGTTCTTCACACTCCGCTATTATTGCTATGTCGTCAGCAAAACGAGTTGTATTTAATACTGTCAAAATTAGAAAACAGTAGGAATTATAAATTATCTAAAACAACAACGATGATTTTGACATAAAATATGGAGGTATCTAAAACAATTTTACTCTCTTATAAATATGTCAGAGTAAGAGGAATATACGTATCTCGTTGTACATTTAGGGCATTAATACTGTTACATATTTTATATATTTCACTGATATTTACTACATGTTTTGCACATATTCCGTACTTTGATATTATGTAAAAGTTCGGGCTTTAATTATCATCGCTGAAACTCCATATATGATGTGCTTGTTTTTCATTGAGATGTGAATTGTGGGCAAGTCTATTGTCGATTAACTTTCGGCCTTACCCGCATGGAGATATTCAGTGTATTTAGCGTTGGTGTTAACACTGTTCTTCCTCTAAATAATGGTCTAGTTATAATGGAGTGCGTTTCAATCCCTGCCTCATCTGCAGCCCTGCAATGCACTAAACAACTGTTTGATCCAGGTCTACCACTACTTAGGCCGTAATTTATGAGCCTCCCTTTGGTCTACATAAGCTGGATATATTGCAGTGTCAGTATACTGTAGCTTTAGATCCTGCCTTCAGTTTCTGTGAACAGGAGTGAAGCATGGAACAAAGTAAGCAGTGTCTTAAGAAGAGACGGAGTTTGAAACTAGATTTGGTCGATACTTCTAAATTTATAATCAAGAATTTGTTCACATACCTGTTCTTGAATCATATTTTTGATATTTAGTAAATTATAACTATGGTTCGCATGTTAAGAAAATGTCGTATTTCTTTCCTGAGCTCATTTTACCGAAATATGAGAAAATGGGCCCCTGACCCCATTTAAAGAAATTGCATGTTGCGTATAAATGCATATTTAGGCCATTTTTATTGTTTTGGTCAATGTTTGCTAATTTTAGTGATACAAGGTCATATGTGAGAAACCGCAAAATGACCAACATAATGTTGTGAGATGGACAGTAGACAATGGTAAGATGATAAACAGGGTTAAATGTTAGGTTGTGAGTTTCAAAAATAGGAAAAGTCCTCTCAGTTTTAATTACTGCGTTGATGGGGTGAAAGTTCATTATGGGGATCACTGTAAGTACCAAGGTCTTAAAGTAAGGAAAGATATTCATTGGGGTAATCACATGAACGTGATTGCAAATAAAGGTTATAGACCTCTGCACATGGTTATGAGGGTATTTAGGGGTTGTAGTAAGGATGTAAAGGAGAGGGCATGTAAGTCTCTGGTAAGACTCCAACTACAGTATAGTTCCAGTGTATGGGAACCTCACCAGGATTACTTGATCGAAGAACTGGAAAAAAAATCCAAAGAAAAGCAGATAGATTCCTTCTGATGGATTTCCCACAAAAGAGTGGCGTTAAAAATTGTTGCAATGTTTGGGGAGGGAAGATTGGAGAGAAAGGAGACGAGCCGCTCGACTAAGTGGTATGTTATAAGCCGTCAGTGGAGAGATGGTGTGGAATGACATCAGTTTACGAATAAGTTTGTATGGTGTTTTTAAAACTAGGAAAGATCACAATATGAAGATAAAGTTGGAATTCAAGAGGAAAAATTAGGGCAAGTATTCCTTTATAGGAAAGATAAAAAGTTTAGAAGATATGATTCCGAGAAAGAAAATATGCTGTACGAACTTACGCCGGCAGATACCAAAATGCATGCCAATACTTCATCCTTTTAGTTATATTGGAAAACAGAGTGAGAACTCCACCTCAGGGCTATGATACTAAATTAAGGTACAAAGTTTTAACAAACCTATTGCAGCTCTGACAGTTCGCATGATTAAATGCTGTATTTTCGCTAGAGGCATGACTTTTTCGCAATAACGATAAGACCGACAAGAAATTCTTTGAAGGGATTTTGAGATCTCTTAGCAAATTTTATTCTTCTGGTTAATAAATTAGTGATTTTGTTTTCACGAATTACAGGGGATTAAAACGACAAGGCAAGTTTGAAGCGAAATTTACTAACTGTGCGATAAGCGTGAAAATGCAGGGAAAATCATGGAAAATAACGATCTTGAAATTGTATTCCAATATTACGTGTGCGAAGGGAAACAAGACAGAACGAGGATTTCTCGTTTAGACAGAAGTGAAAAATGAAATTGAAACCTACAACCTGTTTTCCAGTCTTAGACCGGGTCAGGAATGGAATGAATGAAGCGGTGAGGATAGAAATCGTGCCGGCTGCCAAAGCCTGTCGCACTCCTCTGGGGCAATGATTAATGACTGACAGATGAAATGTAATGATATTGGAGAGGGTTGCTGGAATGAAAGATGACAGGAAAAACTGGAGTACCCGGAGAAAAAACCTGTCCCGCCTCCGCTTTGTCCAGCACAAATCCCACATGGTATGGCCGATATTTCAACTACGGAACCCAAAGGAGAAAGACCGGCGCGCTGCCATCTGAGCCACGGAGGCTCTTCAGCATGCTCCTTACTGGACCTTTATGACACTCTGTAATCAAGTTGAGATGATTCTTTGCGAAGTTTGTATAATTTTCTTTTCCGATTAACGACCACCGTTACCTCTGCCATGCTATTGAACTTGACACTATCATTTGGAGTCACCTACTGAGTTAGCTCAAGGAAACATGAGCAGGCGCTTACCGGAACGGGAGCCTGCTTTATCTTTATTCACCAGAAATCTGGAGCGCCCACTCTGCTACTCGAGCGACTGGAGTGTGTGCTCAAGCTCACAGGTATGCTGTGAGTGATTGCTTCCGACAGGCGGTTTTTATTCACCTCACTGCGAGTACCTGCTCTAAATTCGCGAGTAAAGAGTGCGTGCGCATTTTTATTCACACCACCCAAATGTGTATTATGAGCTCATGAAGCCCAGCGAAACCGTTAATGCACAACGCTATCGCCAACAAATGATTAATTTAAATCACGCATTGATCGAAAGACGACCGGAATGGGCCAGAAGACGTAGCAAAGTGATTTTGTTACACAACAATGCGCAGTCTCACACAGCAAAACCAGTGAAAGACATCTTGAATTCATTTGGATGGGACATTCTTCCGTACTGCCCCGACCTGGCGCCATCTATCACCTCTTCGCATCAATGGGGCACGCTCTCGCAAAGCAGCAATTCAGCAATTTCGAGGAAGTTGGAAAATGTCTCGACGAATGGTTCGCCGCAAAAGACAAGCTGTTTTTCTGGCATGGTATTCATAACTTACCTAAAAGATGGGCGAAATGTGTAGAAGCCGATGGCCAGTATTGTGAATACGCAAAAAATGAATTTCCTTTGAAAATTACGTGTTTTCTTTACCACAAAAGCCGCCAAAAACGTATGCATACACCTGATATATATCCTAAATGATACTTTTATCTTAGTTAAATCATTCAGGTGAATAAGAAAATCATTTTGATGAGGATTACCTTACTAATCTACAAATATGATACAAATACACATCGTAATTATATGCTGTGTAAATCACCAATATATGCATTTAACGATGCTGCAAAAAGTGGTGAAATATGCGCTTAATTAGGCACTTGTTTCCATGCTATTAAATACGTGTCTAATGTATTCGTCCAGCTGTACAAATGGAGGAAAGCAAAGAAGAGCAAAGAAGTGTGGTTCGTTTCCTGGTGGCGCAGTGCTATGAAGACACTTTGCAGAAATTGCGACGCGCTATAAAGTCAAAACGCCTTGGAATGATGTGGGACGGTGTCATCCTTTGTCATTATAATGTTCGCTCCCATACTTCCAATCTGGCGTAGGTCTTTTCGCCTTGTGACCTTCACATTTTTGGCGACCTGAAGAAAGACAGTCGTGGACGTCGGTTTCATTCGGAGGAGGAAGTGCAAGAGTGGGTACGGTTGTGGATCTATCAGCACTCTCTCTCTTTCTACAAAACTGGAGCTGATCGTCTCGTTTACGAGTGGGATAATTGTATTAACGCATTCGGTAATTACTTTTGAATAAAACCATTTTATGATCACGTTGTAGCGGGTGTTCGTTATCCATTTGATAGTCCCCTATATACTGTAAGGTAGGGGAGGCAAATTCCGACCCCGCATCTAATTTCGTACCCCTAGGGATTTCCAGTTTGCATGGTTGGTACCTAATGTTTAGCCGCGCGCACACGCGTAGCCTCATTCTGTTGTCTTGTGGTGAGAGTTGATTGCATGCACCACGTGTAGTTTCCGTGTACATGGAGGATTCATTTTTCATGCTGAACTGAGTTAGTGCAGCATTCAAATGAAGAGCCTGTTATTCCTAGAGTGGCCACTGATATGTGTATGAAATACTGGACTGCATTTCAGTCCTGTGGTGTAGTTCCTGGCGTGTAATCGCTACAGTGAGATGGTTGGCGTGAGTTACTGTGGCGGCCATTATAATAAATCAGGGAATGTTCTTAATTTCGTCCCCTTCATTTATTTATTTATTTATTTATTTATTTATGAAATTTATTTTCAGACGGAAAAAAAGCAAGCAGTGGGATAAGGAGGCTATGAAAAGGGCTATTAAGGCAATGAGGGACAAATAAAGCGTTTAACATCCTACGAGCAACGCTGAAAGGCTGTGTTAAAAGAATACCAAGAAAACAGTTTTCGTAAATTGGTTTCAAGTAATTCATTACAGGGAAAGTGTTTAGGAAGGTTAGAAAGGAAAATGTATTAAAATTAATTATTTTCATAAATTTGGCTGGTTGGGGGGCGAAATTACGAACACATTTTTGGTAGTTTAGTTTTTGCACTGTTTATGTCAAATATTCACTACCATGCGTTATAACAGTTTCATTGTAACTTGCCGGTAAATGGAGAATATATTCAGCAACATATATAGCAATTTCTAGCCTTGTTCATAATATTCCTGAATTTCTACAGTCTATTTTACAGGGGATTAAATATGGGCCCCAATTTGTATCTGAAGATAGTTTTCCTACCAATTGATAATAATAATTGAAGAGTTTTGAAAGAATATTTTATTCACTTCTGATAAACGTATGTATACCCCTTAGTCTCGTTTCCTGATGGGGAGTTGGGGTTGAGGTGAGATAACGTTATATGACATGTTTCCTCCAGTCCGGATGCTCTTCTGTCTTCAACCTCAGCTGAGGAGTTAATGAAGTTGAAGTGAATTATGGTAAATGAAATTGGATAACTAGGTGGAAAAAACTGTTGTTGCCTGTGAAATTGTCCCGGTATTTGCCTGAAAATGAAAATGATAAACAAGAGGAAACCATTAACAGGATTGCCTCCGGTGGGATTCGAACCTACTCATCTCCCGAATGTAGAGCTTGGCTCCATGGCCCTACCGCGTTAACACCCACGACCACTCTACTCATTCACCTTGTATCACTATAGGAAAGAATGTCACAATATTTTGTTTATTTCACGTCAATACATAGTTGAATAATACATTGGCTCTTTTGCATATTGCACCAAAATGTAGAGATCGGTACTTTAAATCGTTTTACGTTTAATTATAGTCGGCGAGTAACTAAAACAGTAGAATATCTCTGATTAAAAACGTGCTGTTGACATAATATTCCACACAAAAGCAGAGCACACTTGCTTACATTTTACGTTTTGTTCCCCTTTAAACCTTCCCTACACGTGTACGACCTCACAGTATCCAACAGTATTAGTATTTTTAAATATTAACACATGCATTAATGTAATTCTCATTAATATCCTTGTACTTTCTCTCTAAATTTCCATTTATGGTCTAAGCTGTTGCAATAATTTAATGGCAGCAGTGATAACAAGCTTCTCACCAAACTGATAGAAATTTATATCCCGGTCAATGCATTTCATATTGACGTACTATCCAACTGGAAAGTCTCATGATTGCTTTTTTTATAGTATCTAGGACCACAGATTATGTTACTTATGGCTAGCTTTTACAAAATAAGAAAAAGTTACATTCTTTTTTGCTAGGGACTTTACGTCGCACCGACACAGATAGGTCTTATGGCGACGATGGGAGAGGAAAGGCCTAGGAGTTGGAAGGAAGCGGCCGTGGCCTTAATTAAGGTACAGCCCCAGCATTTGCCTGGTGTGAAAATGGGAAACCACGGAAAACCATTTTCAGGGCTGCCTATAGTGGGATTCGAACCTACTATCTCCCGGATGCAAGCTCACAGCCGCGCGCCTCTACGCGCACGGCCAACTCGCCCGGTAAAGTTACTTTCTGACGAGAGGTAATCACCCTTCGAATTCAAGAGAAAATAATGCTGATGATATCGTTGAATGTACCAGACAACATCTAGTATGGCTACACAATGTTAGCTATTAATGGCGAAACCTTGTCCACAGGAGAAGGATACCAAATCTACTTTTCGATAGTTCGGTAAGCGCCTATACCGAACATTAAGATGATCGATATGAAATATGTTACAGACATGATAATAAGCCTTTAGGCTTTTCCCGTGTCAAGAAAACAAGGTGAAATTCTTTACATTTCACAGAGAACTTTGCTCCACATCTTCAGAATAAAATCTCGTCTGTTCACGAGCAAAACTTCTCTAACAGTTAGAGCCCTACTGCGCGGAGTACAGATGCCACTTCAGGAAATCGGTGGCCTCGGAGAGGTTCCTTCAACTTCGGAAACAGGCCGAAGTCACAAGGACTCATGTCTGGTGAGTACGGAGGGTTGCTTGGCATTGTTTGTGACATGACAACATGCTTTGTCATGCAACAAGATAGGGCGATCGTCTCGCAATTAATGTGTACGTTTGCGCCGCATAGCCGAACACAGATGTCGCTCCAGAAATCGGCAATAGTAGTCACTGTTGACGGTTTGTCCCTCAGGCACAGCATGCGTAAGAATAACACCCTAGAAGTCGTATGGCACAATCAGTATAAGCTTCACCCGACTAGGTTCCTGTCGAAATTTCTGTGGACGTGGCGAACCTGGGTGACGCCATTCATTCGATTGATTCTTTAATTTAGGCTCGTAATCTCATGCCCACGTCTCATCAATGGCGACAATACGCTGTAGAGATGCGTATCCTCTGTCGTGGTATCTGACTTGATGGATGGCAGCCAATGCATACCGGTGCAATTTTTATACGTCGATGAGTTGATGTGGAACACAACGAGACGCCATTTTCCTCATGTTAAGACATTTCGTCAGTATGTGCCACACCATTTGATGACTGAGACGAACCTCTACGGATAATTCCCGGACAGTCCATCGATTGACCACGGAAACGAGACCACTCACGATGTCATCTGATTTTGAGGAATGGACGGTCGGTTTGTCCGTTGCAAATCCGCAGTCTCATTCCGACCCGCACGAAACATCTGGACCCTTCCTGCAACCGACCTATACGGTAATGCATTCTCCTCACAGGCTTTACTATTCCTCGATAACATTCTGATTCATTTTTGTCACGTACAACCTCGATTTTAACCCACGAACGCTGATCATCTTTTGAAAACATTCTTTAGAGCGGTGAAATCACACTCTTCACTTCAACGCCACACAGCAACAGCATTCCCAACTGCATGCCCGCCAGATGCACACTACACATCGACAATAGCGCCACCTGACCGCTCCCATATCCTACTTGCGCATGCCCGATCTTCTGCGAGTGTCTGGACTACGCTGCCGTTACTTTATTTACAGCCCTCGTTGGAAAAGTGTACTCTTTGGTATTATGTATCACAATCGCATATCCCTTGAAGGACATGGAGAAAGCTATGACGTGCCCTACAGTAGACCATGCATTCCCAGGATGAACAGAAATATTACATAGAATGTTCAGTTTCGACATAGTATAAGACTGTAGTTTCCAAAATGTAGATGGGCCGGTGAGCGCTTGAAAGCATAAAATATTTCAAATTGAAACAGTATCTAAACGACACATGTAACGACAGTGTTCAATATTTCACTTTGAAAATAAAGGACTACTGTATCTAGCAACAAGAGTCTGACCTAGGTATGACGTAATGGAATAATGCGATATTGCTGTCATCCTGAGCTACTAAAATCACCACACGGCTAACAGTTGAATAGTTCAGTATAAAAAGAGACCAAATCCATAATTACAAATTTTCCAGGAGAGACAGAAAACTAAATAACGACTTTCAAGTGAACTTCACAATTTTTTTCATTGACATTAAATAGTGTGTAAACAAACATGACTGCAGTTTCAGCGTTCTACATACATTAGTTTAATATATAAGTGAATTTTCACTCACGAAATTTGGACCCCTGTTTTACGCAGTAGACTCATATAAGTCTGCCTCGGTTGTGTAGGGGTTAGTGTGATTAGCTGCCATCCTCGGAGGTCCGGGTTCGATTCCCGGCTCCACCAAAAATTTGAAAAGTGCTACGAGGCCTGGAACGGAGTCCACTCAGCCTTTGGAGGTCAAATCAGTAGAGGGGGTTCGATTCCCTCCTCGGACATCCTCGAAGTGGTTTTCCGTTGTTTCTCACTTCTCCTCCAGGCAAATGCCAGGATGATACTTAACTGAAGGCCACGGCCGCTTCCTTCTCTCCTCGTGGTCTATGCTTTCTCATCTTCCCATCCCGCCACAAGGCCCCTGTTCATCATAGTAGGTGAGGTCGCATTGTCCACCTCACAATTGTATTCTCGTCCCAAAGTCTCACGCTCCAGGACACTGCCTATGAAGCGGTAGAGGACGGATCCCTCTCTGAGTCCGATGGAAAAACAACCCTGGAGGGTAAACGGATTAAGAAAGAAGAAAAGAAAGAAAGGGAGAAAGAAAAGTGATGGATTCATTTTTAAATAGGAATATTTAACTAAATGTTTGTCTAACCTCTGTCCCGTTTCTCTACAGGGTCAGGTATAAAGTGAGACGATCTTCGTAGCGAGTTGTTACGAACGGATGCCCTTCCTGTTGTCAACCTCATCAGAGGAGTTAATGAGATTATATGAATGACGTGATATATGATAGTAGGAAGGGAGAGATTGAAACTCGGTGCCGGCACATAGCCTACTCAACTCGAATAGCACCTAGGTATCTGCTCAAGGCTTTACGTCCCCATCTGAGAGCGAATCACCATCAACACCGTCATATGCTCTCACTCCATAGGAGCAATGCGAAGAGGTGTGGAATTTAATCCAGGCTTTTGGCACGCAATCTAGTGATTAGAAATTGTATACCACAACCTCCCTTACCCTGCTGGCCAAAATTGAGATGGTGAAAATTCTTCGACCAACGGGATTCGAATCGGTTAACCACAATATCAGAGCATATATAGTTAACGCCTTAACTATCATGGCCACCAGGCAAGCTAATTTTTAATTAAATGTATTTAATATACACGTTTTACTTGTGAAAAGAGCGTGTACGATCTATTTATAGGACCCGTCCAGATCGAAGAGAACAGGTAGACAGTCCATAAAATTCCACATACTGTGACCGTTCGTGGACGCCGTGGTTTGTAGATAACCATGAACTATCAAATTATTTGCCGACTAGTATTCAGAAGGTTCGCATGATACTCCACTCAGGGCATGGCCCTTCGAAGAGTATTCGGTCACATTCAGATAACGACGACTGAGCTATAGATACTGCCAATCATAAAATGTAAATTATACACTAAGGCAAAGTTTTCAAATAAATCGCAACAGAAATTGGAAGGATCACATTTTAATTTAAAAAAATCAATTGATTGAATATGAACAACTGAAATGAACAACGTAAAATAAATCATATGCATTCATTAACATTAACTAAGGACTGAGTCCATCTTGCATTGTCCATCATAAACCGGAAACAATTATTTAACACAAATTCACAGAAACGTAGAATCTTATGGATATATCAAAGTCTATCGGGTCATATTATGTCATTCACTCGTCGTCGCAAATGTTAATTGTACCTGTCCACTCCGCCTTGCCTTTCATAGTTATCATTGTTCCTATCTGACTAACTAAATATCAGTTAACTTGAACCCCCCAACAGATTTCAGCATTTATAAATGATCACACATAGCAACACAATACACATAAATGAGTAAAATGCACGTCGTTTCCACCCATCGAGCTGTTGGCTGCACCTGAAATGAATCTTTATCTACTGGCATGAAAATATAAGTTGGTACAGTCTGGACTGCGTCGAGGTCTGCCTTCACCATCAGCTGAAATGCTACTACAGCATGAATCTACTACAAGCATCTACTACATGTACATCGATCGCAATAGGTGATTCTGATCTTAAACATAACTATCATTGAATTGCATTTTAAGACCCTAACCGTGCGCACATTCCGACATTTCGTTACTTGCAACTATGAATCTTAATTTATTAATTCATGTACTTGATGACTCTCTTCAATACCAATGCCTAACGCTGGACTAGCTTGTTCAATCATCTCACAAAATATGCGGCGGAAATTCTATTAACAACACCATTAACAACTTAACACGTCTCGAAACTCAATATAATTCGACACGCAAACCATAAAAATCAACCTAAATTATCTCGTGTCCGCCACGCTTTATGACGACCCTACGTTCGTCATCACATTGTATACCGCACAAATCATCACATCCTAACTGCACAAGCAAAATTAAGGAAGAGCCTTATCAACATTATACATGAACATTACCTAATACACCTTAATGAACATCCATATCACATCATGGGAATTATACCAAGATCACGCACCAATATTTCACACACACTGTCACACTGCAACTTACCTGTAGTAAATGATATTATTTTTGTTTCACAGCGATAAATAATACGGACACAACGCAGTAAAACGTCTCATCCACGGTAATTGACGGCATACACTATTTACCCACGTATGATCAATCGCAACCCGACAAATACAACCGAAAATCTGTTAGATCGTTCAAGTTAACACACCCTTGTCACCTACGTGACATTGACAAAAGGACTAACGCTACTAAAGCATTCTAGGAAAGCAAAAGATAGACAAGTACAATAACTTATCTGGCTTCTTCATGGTAATTCCGCAGCGGTTTAATCATCATTTTTGTAATTCCGTCCATTCCGGCAGAGGCCTGAGTCCGCCAGGGCACTATATTGGTTTAGCACTTCATGTTGTTCATTTACATTCCCTGGTCAGATAGTGATTTAACATCTCCGGCCGCCACCTGAAACTTGTACAATATCATTAGGAATACAATTTCACACTAATTGTATTTTCACTATTCCAGTTTGATACTGGCCTGAGGAAAACATATAATTCGAGGTTTGCAAATGATTTTGGCTATTATATAACTTATATCTGGGCTTATTCTTTATGTTTATCAATTACAGAACCAGATCCTTAAGCTTGCTTCTATTATCTTCCTTCATACAGTAATCAGTAAGTAAAACACGAACTCCTTCCATTATTATTTACAATAATAATAAGTTGCTTTCCATAAGCAGAGAAATCCTATGCTAGCTATACATGTGTTTTTGACATTTGAGGAACTGAATAACAACTCTAACCTTCATCATAGAAGTTGCTAAAGGAAAACACACACTATTGTTCTTCTTCTTACTATGAAACACGTCAGCACGGGCCCATTAGATGATTTGCCATATGAAGTTTCATGCTAATCCATGGCCCCCTTATACAACTTCAAACTAGATATCATGTCTAGCCACATTCTTCTCAGCTGATGCTGACATTGTACTGAGCTCTTGCTTGTAAATAAAGCTGATCTTGACGTAATTCGACATGTACCACGGGGTCTTGAGTTCGATCCACCGGCTCTCATCCATTATGTCTATTCTACACTTACGAGTTGTATCGGTTCTTTTTATCAATATGCGCGTAAGCCGCATATTGACACGTTACACCTTTTTCCAAGTCATTGATACACATTTCATTTCACTTATGACTTTCAATGACCGGCCGACATATTGCTACAGGTCATTGAAAGGTCATATTCCCCCTCTACTTGGAGAAGAAATTTCGAACATGGGGAGAAATTTCTTATTATATCAGTCTTTGACTGGCTAAATCCTTCCTTTCTTAAAATATCAATACTTCCAAGCCTCATTTCCGAACAACTCGTGCTTATCACTCAGATCAAAACCCGTGTATTTATTTGCTACGTCTCATCATTCATCTTCAGAAGTATGCATTGGTATCAGCTTTATGAACATCTACTTCCTCGCTCGTGAGATCGTTTCCACTCAAGGTATCGTCTGTTATATCGTCCTCAAAAACGAGATTATTACATTATGTTGAATCCTATCCATTACCAAAAATGGATGTTCGAATGTAACTTTGCCAACCTCAACTGGAAGGAACGTCTGCATCTTACAATTGGCAACCTTATCTGGAATAATCCCTCTTATCTTTATGTTGGCTACTGGCATTATGGGGACTCGTGCTCTGCGTTGGAGTTCTGTTAATAATACCTTTGAAATAATACTAATACTGACGCCTGTATCCAACAACGAGTAAATTTTAATACCTAATATTGTGACCCATATGACCGGAAGTCCTCTTTTAATTTCAGATTCGCCCAATTGGCGGTCTTCCAACAACTCTTCGGGTTCAAATTCCCAAGATTCTATGTTTCCAATCACCCCTTCACGTTGCTCATTCAGTTGCTGCTTGAAATCTATCTTATTCTCCTTAAATTCTAATTTGGCGTTTTTTTTTCACCCCATTCCTCTCGTGGGAGTTATCATCAAATGAGGTTGCATTAGGATTAAGCATCCGGTCTGCAGCATCTTTTCTTTGTTGCCGCTGATACTCGAGACTCGACGCACCAATGCAATCTGCGTTCATCTCTTGACTCCTTATCGCTTCTTCCCAACGTTTAGTCTCTTGTTGGCGTTTTAATTCTTCTACGTATTTCCTCTTTTCTTGGTCAACGTCTCCTTCTTGATTTTCACTTCTATATCCTATCCTTCCTTGACTTCTATTCCTCCGGTACGGCCATCTATCTCGTTGGTAACCCCAACGTGTTCCTCTTCTAAACCGTGGATATCTTCCATTACCATTCTGACATGATGTCCATCTCCGGTCGCGTTGGTTGTCTTCTGAATTATCATGTCTCTCCTGCTTCTCTCTCCTCATGCAGTAGCATTGATTATTCCCCCGACATTCATTTTCCTGTTCCACTGTCGTTGCGACGTTTACCACTGGATCTACATGCCTTATTATTCTATTTCCGACTTGCGTGTTTGTGCTGTCAAGCTGCCTCAAAATTGCCTCTGCTTGCACCGCGGACTGTACGTTCGCTGTTGTCATCAACCGTTGAACATAAGGTGGAAATTGTTTAATTATGGCTCGCACCATTTCGAGTTCTGTTGGGGGTGAGTCAAGCTCTTTCAAACGGTGGAACTGCATGGTAAAATAGTCCGAGAAACAACTCGGTCCGCTGAGAGAATATTTTTTTGAATACAGCTCCAATCTGACATTTTGTTGAACGTCAATTCCCCAAAAACGTTCTAAGAACGCGCTCTTAAATCCGGCGTAGTCTTCAAAAATGTACCTGAACGCTTTGTACCATATCAGTGGTGCTCCGTCCAAATGTCGTTCCACTGCCTTTAATTGCCTCTCCGGCATTATTTTTGCCTCGCGGAAATACTCTTCGATTTCTCGAATGAACCCTCGAGGAGTCATTCCCGACTTTATATTTCCGGTGAACTTTTTTGGTCTATCTTCGTTTGTGCGTATTACATTTATTATTTGGGTTCCGTTCGCTGTATGCGCAACACTATTCTCACTACTGTCGGTGTTATATACCGGTATTTCAAACTGATAGTCTAGCTCAGTTTTCCTTTCATTATCGACCGATGACTGTTTCTCCAAAGTCGTCAACACAAGTTTCTTGGTTGTTTCAGAATCAATCCTCATATTCTGGATGTTCTTCTGTACATTTTCCAACTCGTCACTTAATTTCTTTATCTGCTGATCCGTTTGGGTCCTGTTTCTATCTGTCTCATCAATAATGGACTGAAATTTACTATTAATGTGTTCTTTCGCCGTATCCATCTCCTCATGAACTCCTCTATTGATTTCTTCAATATTTTCAGTCACTTTCCTAAACTTATCGTCCCAACTAGTATCCGATTCGATAATTTTCCCTTGCATAATAATTACTTCTTCTTTTAATTCATTAATATCACGGTCAACTTGTGTTTGAATATCGTTCACGTTGACCTTCAATTCAGCTTGAAGTTCGGTGAACCTCTCGTTAATCTCTTTTCTATTCTCATTTATTGCTACTGTCACCTCACTTCTCAAGCTTTTCATGTCCTCCTGTATGTCCGCCTGTATTTCGGCTATTCGCGACCCTAGTGCTGATATTTCTTCCTGCATCACCCTTGAGTTCTGCATGACTAATTCTGAAACAACACGCTGATTCTCTTTAATCTCTCTATTGGTCTCCTCCTGCCTTTCTCGTATTTCTCTTCGCATCTCATTTGCCACTGCTTCCTGTGACTCTCTAACCTCCTTTCGCATTTCAATAGCTGCCATTTCCTGTGACTCTCTAATTTCTTTTCGCACCTCATTAGCGGTCATCTCCTGTGATTCTCTAATTTCTTTTCGCATTTCGCTCGCCGACATTTCCTGCGATTCTCTAATTTCTTTTAATGCGACTCCCTGCGACTCTCTAATTTCTTTTAATGCGACTCCCTGCGACTCTCTAATTTCTTTCCGCATTTCATTAACGGTCGTTTCCTGGGATTCCTGCACTTTCGTCAATCTACCCGCTAACTCTTCTAGCAGTAACTTTACTTGCGCTAATGACGCCATTACTAATAACACTGATATTCAAGCAGTAAATGTCTTTATCCTACGTTCCTCAAATATCACCTAACCTATCACTATTGCTTTAGTAGCCACAAAATTCACTGATTAAGCCCTGACGAATCCAAGCTCATACCGAAATGACCGAATAATTACCATCCTCACATGAATGAACGAATAATCTGACCCTGATTAATTTATCCTTCCAACTTCCCATTGCCAAACTAAGTCTTTACTATCATCGCTCCGTTGCCTACTATACGCATCATCATCGAGCGGACAAAATACATCATTATTTTCGTTCAATGCCTCGCGATTGACAATCAAAATATAATATATTAACCTGCTCACTCGTCAATACTCAGCCCAACGGTGGGCGACCAAAAACACTAATACACTATGTGACCGTTCGTGGACGCCGTGGTTTGTAGATAACCATGAACTATCAAATTATTTGCCGACTAGTATTCAGAAGGTTCGCATGATACTCCACTCAGGGCATGGCCCTTCGAAGAGTATTCGGTCACATTCAGATAACGACGACTGAGCTATAGATACTGCCAATCATAAAATGTAAATTATACACTAAGGCAAAGTTTTCAAATAAATCGCAACAGAAATTGGAAGGATCACATTTTAATTTAAAAAAATCAATTGATTGAATATGAACAACTGAAATGAACAACGTAAAATAAATCATATGCATTCATTAACATTAACTAAGGACCGAGTCCATCTTGCATTGTCCATCATAAACCGGAAACAATTATTTAACACAAATTCACAGAAACGTAGAATCTTATGGATATATCAAAGTCTATCGGGTCATATTATGTCATTCACTCGTCGTCGCAAATGTTAATTGTACCTGTCCACTCCGCCTTGCCTTTCATAGTTATCATTGTTCCTATCTGACTAACTAAATATCAGTTAACTTGAACCCCCCAACAGATTTCAGCATTTATAAATGATCACACATAGCAACACAATACACATAAATGAGTAAAATGCACGTCGTTTCCACCCATCGAGCTGTTGGCTGCACCTGAAATGAATCTTTATCTACTGGCATGAAAATATAAGTTGGTACAGTCTGGACTGCGTCGAGGTCTGCCTTCACCATCAGCTGAAATGCTACTACAGCATGAATCTACTACAAGCATCTACTACATGTACATCGATCGCAATAGGTGATTCTGATCTTAAACATAACTATCATTGAATTGCATTTTAAGACCCTAACCGTGCGCACATTCCAACATTTCGTTACTTGCAACTATGAATCTTAATTTATTAATTCATGTACTTGATGACTCTCTTCAATACCAATGCCTAACGCTGGACTAGCTTGTTCAATCATCTCACAAAATATGCGGCGGAAATTCTATTAACAACACCATTAACAACTTAACACGTCTCGAAACTCAATATAATTCGACACGCAAACCATAAAAATCAACCTAAATTATCTCGTGTCCGCCACGCTTTATGACGACCCTACGTTCGTCATCACATTGTATACCGCACAAATCATCACATCCTAACTGCACAAGCAAAATTAAGGAAGAGCCTTATCAACATTATACATGAACATTACCTAATACACCTTAATGAACATCCATATCACATCATGGGAATTATACCAAGATCACGCACCAATATTTCACACACACTGTCACACTGCAACTTACCTGTAGTAAATGATATTATTTTTGTTTCACAGCGATAAATAATACGGACACAACGCAGTAAAACGTCTCATCCACGGTAATTGACGGCATACACTATTTACCCACGTATGATCAATCGCAACCCGACAAATACAACCGAAAATCTGTTAGATCGTTCAAGTTAACACACCCTTGTCACCTACGTGACATTGACAAAAGGACTAACGCTACTAAAGCATTCTAGGAAAGCAAAAGATAGACAAGTACAATAACTTATCTGGCTTCTTCATGGTAATTCCGCAGCGGTTTAATCATCATTTTTGTAATTCCGTCCATTCCGGCAGAGGCCTGAGTCCGCCAGGGCACTATATTGGTTTAGCACTTCATGTTGTTCATTTACATTCCCTGGTCAGATAGTGATTTAACATCTCCGGCCGCCACCTGAAACTTGTACAATATCATTAGGAATACAATTTCACACTAATTGTATTTTCACTATTCCAGTTTGATACTGGCCTGAGGAAAACATATAATTCGAGGTTTGCAAATGATTTTGGCTATTATATAACTTATATCTGGGCTTATTCTTTATGTTTATCAATTACAGAACCAGATCCTTAAGCTTGCTTCTATTATCTTCCTTCATACAGTAATCAGTAAGTAAAACACGAACTCCTTCCATTATTATTTACAATAATAATAAGTTGCTTTCCATAAGCAGAGAAATCCTATGCTAGCTATACATGTGTTTTTGACATTTGAGGAACTGAATAACAACTCTAACCTTCATCATAGAAGTTGCTAAAGGAAAACACACACTATTGTTCTTCTTCTTACTATGAAACACGTCAGCACGGGCCCATTAGATGATTTGCCATATGAAGTTTCATGCTAATCCATGGCCCCCTTATACAACTTCAAACTAGATATCATGTCTAGCCACATTCTTCTCAGCTGATGCTGACATTGTACTGAGCTCTTGCTTGTAAATAAAGCTGATCTTGACGTAATTCGACATGTACCACGGGGTCTTGAGTTCGATCCACCGGCTCTCATCCATTATGTCTATTCTACACTTACGAGTTGTATCGGTTCTTTTTATCAATATGCGCGTAAGCCGCATATTGACACGTTACACCTTTTTCCAAGTCATTGATACACATTTCATTTCACTTATGACTTTCAATGACCGGCCGACATATTGCTACAGGTCATTGAAAGGTCATAATACATACATTGAGAAATGTTTTGTGTGACCATTTAAGCGTTTATGGTATTCTGGTACACGTAATTCTGCGAGGTACTTGTGTTTAAGAGCATCATATAGTTTATTTGCATTTAATAACCGCATGGAGGAATACTAAATCCGTGCTGGGCGATGTACTGCAGGTTTCCGTTTGCCTCCAACAACTTCCATCTTCATTAGAACTATCCATCACTAGCCAGCAAGTAAACTGTAATAAAAAACGGAACTGAAAATAGTTGTATCCTGTAGAAATACAGGTTTGGCCCAATAAAGATGCGAAGAACAAATTTACACTTTGAGACTGTCCTTCAAAGTAAAATGTCTTCCTTAATTTGTCTTCATTTTTTATTATAGTTAAGTTTACGATATCCGCCTCTGTGGTGTAGTGATTAGTGTGAATAGCTGTCAATCCCCAAACCCCCGCGAGGCCCCGGTTCAATGCCCGGCTTTGCCTCGAAATTTGAAAAGTGGTACGAGTACAGGAAGGGGATCTACTCAGCCTCCTCGGAAGGTCAACTGAATAGATGGGAGTTCGGTTCCCACCGCGGACATTCTCAAAGTGGTTTTCCGTGGTTTCCCACTTCTCCTCCAGACAAATGCCGGGATGGTATCTAACTTAATGCCATGACCGCTTCCTTCCCTCCCACTTGTCTATTCCTTTCAATCTTACCATCCTCCACAATACTCCTTTTCAGCAACACAGATGAGGCCACCTGGTTGAGGTAGTGGTCCTCTACCTCAGTTGTATCCCCGACCCAAAGTCTCACGCTCCAGAACACTGCTCTTGAGGCGGTAGAGGTGAGATCCCTCGCTGATTCCGAGGAAATAAGCAACCTTTCAGGGTAATCGGATTAAGGAAAAGAAGAATATATGTGTTTATATATAGTGTTTATATCCATTCTACACATCATCAGACGTTTTATTTTCTATATATCCTAGATGGTATACAGTGTTACGTATTTCAGGACAACATGTAAACCATTCATTATTTTTCGTTATTGCTTCTTTTATTTTCTCTTATTTCCGCTTAGCCACATATTTTTAAAATTATAGAAGGATGTTGCTGTTCCTCTGGGTGCAATCCACTCTTGTATGGAATTCTTTCACTCCTTTCATTTTTATTTGATATTCACTACCCTTAGGTGAATCCGTCTTCCTACACATTATCAATAGATACACCTCTTCTATTTTTCCTCCACATAATAAACTATGATTTTACTTTTCTCTCTTTGGCCCATGTTTTTATACGCATAAGGGGCTTCCTGGTCGAGGCGGTAAAGGCGTGCTCGGTTCGCCCGGAAGACGTGGGTCCGAATCCCCGTCAGGAAGTCGTAAAATTTAAGAAATGAGATTTCCACTTCCGGAGGTGCATATGGCCCTGAGGTTCACTCAGCCTACACCAAAAATGAGTACCAGGTTGATTCCTGGGGGCGAAGACGGCCGGGTGTAGAGCTGACCACTCTACCCCATCAAGTGCCAAGGTTAAGGATAGTGGAAGCCTGTACCTTCCACCCCTCCAAGGGCCTTCATAGCCTGAACGGAGAAGACTTTGATTTTGCTTCTTCTTCTTCTTACACGCATATATACACATTAGCCACCAAAACATACCTGTTACTTCTCTATTTGTAAGCCTTTCCTTCTATATTGTCAGTTTTTGGATAATTTCGCAGAATTCCAATAACGTATTTGTTTTTGTGTGTTACATTCTGACATAATCATCTGCTTCTCTCCCGGCTCCATGCCAATATGGGTAGCATTCTGGCCTTTGGTCAGGGGTTCCGGGTTCGATTCCAGGCTGGATGAGAGATTATAACCTTAATTGGTTAATTCCGATGGCACGGGGGCTGTGAGTGTGGGTGTGTGCCGCCCTCATTATTTTTATTATTATTATTATTCTTTCTTCGTTATGCCCATTCATGGAGCGCGTTTGAACTTGTTAGTTGGTTTGATGGTTTGTGCCTTCTTATCCTCCCAAAATCTCTTCATGAATGCACTGTGTTGCATCTTGCGTTCTGTCGACCACTTCCTACCAGTTGTCTTTTTGGGTTTCTCCCTAAATTTATGATTGGCTACTTTTGTTCTAAAAGTTCTACGATTTTCCATGATGTCGTCTGTGATATTTATTTCTTGGAGGTCCGCCTTAGTTTCTTCTAGCCATTTTATTTTGACCTTCTTTGAGTTGATTACTTTGAACAATCTTTTAGTTAGTCTGTCGCTGTTCATTCTGTAGATATGGCCATAGAAATTAAGGCCTTTTCCGTACGGCATCAGTAAACTTGTCGGTGAAGGAGTAGAGGTCCGCTGTTCTCCTCTTAATCCACATTCCATTTTCTCTCGTAGGACCATAAATTTTCCTGAGAATTTTCAATTTCTGTAATTTTCGAGTGACCACCTAAGCATATGGTTTCTGAGGCATATAAAGATTCAGGCAATACAACTGTCTTGTAGTGTCGTAATTTTCCGTTACACGACATGACTCTTTTGTTGTAGTAATTTCACGTAAGTCTGTATGCCTTATGTAGTTTGGTGTTTCTTTCTACATTAGCACTACTGTCTAATCCTGATGGTAGTACAATTTCTCCAAGGTATTTGAAGGAGGGCACCTGTGAAATTGTGCCGTTTTCCATCTCTAGCGGAGTTCTTTTGCTATTTGGACGTAGATTTTCCATGTACTTTATTATTACTATTATTATTATTATTATTACTATTATTATTATTATTATTATTATTATTATTATTATTATTATTATTATTATTATTAGTATTATTATTTTCATAATCCGTTTACACTCCAGGGTTGCATTTCCCTCCGACTCAGCGAGGGATCCAACCTCTACCGCCTCAAGGGCAGTATCCTGGAGCGTGAGACTTTGGGTCAGGGTATACAACTGAGGAGGGGAACCAGTACCTCTCTCAGGTGTTCTCGCCTGCTATGCTGTACAGGGTCCTTGTGGGGACGTTCGATGAGAAGATTGGAAGGCGTAGACAAGGAATAGTGAAGGAAGCAGCGGTGTCCTTAAGTTAGATACCATCCCGGCATTTGTCTGGAGGAGAAATGGGAAATTACGGAAAACATCTTCGAGGACAGCTGAGACGGAAATTGAACCCCCTCCACTCAGTTTACCTCCCGAGTCTGAGTGGACCCCGTTCCAGCCATCGCACCACTTTTCAAATTTCGTGGCCGAGCTGGAAATCGAAACCGAGGCTCTAGGGGTGATAGCTAATCACACTAACCACTACACCACAGATGTGGCATCCTTAACTCTAATCGTTACTTACTTGCTCAGCTCCTTACCTTCCTTATGAATCTCATTACACCGGCATTAAACATTTTGGCCTTAAGAACAGCAATGCGCCCATACTTTCCCAGAAAAATGTAAAATAAATATGTGCGCGGAAAGTGACCTAAACCTGGATTTTCAATTTTTGATTTTTTTGTGGTTTTAAAATTGGCATAAGATACTGAAAATTTTTGAAAATAGTTCATGCTTCTAGGTGCAATACATCGGAAGATATTAATTATTGACTGATGACGTTAAGAAAAACTGTATTTTTAGGAAAAAAAAAGGAAATTACAGCTTCCAAAAGTTTTCTTACCAATTGTACAACGTTTTCATGGCATCGAGTGGCGAAGACATGAACTGTTGCGTAACTTAAGAAGACCTATAGATAGCGCAAGAAGTCAAAACATAGAAATACGAAGGTTACACAACAGATATTTTTCAAAATTGATTTTCACGGCCGTAGATTTTAAAAATTTCGGGAATAGAACCAACTTTTGGGTGGTGAGGCAGTGTGCGCTTGCAGAGCTTCGCCGGGACGTGTCATTTGGGCTCATCAGTTGAATTGGCACACCCAATTTGCTAACATGGCGGGACCACGCAGTTGGTCTGCCATTGCTGAGCAGAGTCTTGGAGGGGCGTGCCAATCAAACTGATGAGCCCAAATGGGGCGTCTGGGTGAAACTCTAAAAACGTACACGGCCTAACCACCCAAAAGCTGGTTCAATTCCCGAGATTGTACAGACACTCTTGTTCAGCTTTGCTGGAAAATTTATATTGCCGACTTTGGGTTCCTTTCCGTGCAAGAGGCATATGAGTAGAGTTATGTAACCTGCTAAATATATTCCGCTGCTAAGGTATGAGGGGCGATCAAAAGGTTTCATTTCGACAGCCGTGCAGTCCTGAATCGCGATGCCAATCAGGCAAAATCGCCGTGAGCATTGAGGCACTCATCTCACCGACGCACCAGGGTGAAGATCCCCGTGTGGTAAAACACTGTGCCCTGCTGCGTGAAGAATTCCGTAACCACCTGCTGAACATCCTCTTCCGACAGGAAACGTCGACCCATCAAGACCGTGTTTAAGGTACCGAAGCCGTATTAATCGGAGAGATCAGGAATAGCGTTTGCAGAGTTTCGCCAAGACGTGTCATTTGGGCTCATCAGTTAAATTGGCACGCCCTATTTGCTAACATGGCCATTGCTAAGCAGAGTTGCAAGTCGTTTGCAGAGGTGCTCGAGTGTCTCGCACTTGAGTTGGCGTAATGGGTGAAGCTGGCCTCAGAAATCGACTGGCGTCTTGTATCGAAACGTGACCCACAAGGAACTTGGTGCACCTTTCCACAACGGTGGTTTACGACAGATATGTTGCCCCATTCTCTGATGGATGTACACCGGTGCTTGTCCTTCGGCAGCCAAGATCTGGATAACAGTATGTTGGTCCTGTTTGGACGCATTTGGTAATAACATCGCCATAGTTCACGAGGCAGCATTTAATGCACGCATTTCGGCACGACACGACTGCCACACAATTCCCTTTGCCTACATGTCCGTGCTTATATAACCGCATTGGAGTCGCGCTACGTTGCAAGTCGGCTGCAGCAACGCTTTCAACCAGAAACATTTTTAGTACGCCTTATATTTTTAAACCGATGCATATAAATTTACGACCACCTAATATAAGCCTTTTACCAGCCGTACCGGCGATCACTGGTACAAGTAAACAAAGTATAAAGATGACCAGAAACCCAAAAATTTAACCTTCACAATTGACAGTAAATACTCGCCAGCAAGTTATCCGACGGCCCATAACACAGAGAATAGTAGGATCCGAAATTAAGCATAGGCACGATATGAAATGAACAAAGTTTTGAAAGAAAAACACCAACATTTCTTTCTCCAAACAATTAAAATTTAATTAATAATTCATTTGCAAGAACTTTACAATTATTTGAAAGTATACCTTCCTTCTTCTTTAAAACTCACGGTGCACCGCTTACGACAAGTTAAAATTAAAAGGTAGAAATTAATTAAATATAATAATGGATTAAGTCAAAACATTTTCCACTGAGAAGAGAGACGCCCTCTAATTTAAAAACTAAAATTAACATTAAAGAATAAAATAATTAATGAGAAAAGTTATCTCCTGGCAGAAGCCCCTAAAATAAACAGTTTTTCCAGCACATTAATTTCAAAATATTACAGGATTTCTTGCCCTTCAAATTTTATCGGACTTAAAAAAAAGAGAGACCACGGATTCTCTCGAAGAAACCAGAACTCAAGGGGACACCGGGAAAAGTAAAAGAAAGTAGACCAAGTACTAGTTCAAACTCAAAAGGAACACAAAGGTTAGATTAAACAGGTCACCAACATGACCCCAAATTCACCGCGCTTCACCAAAGATACCAGATACCTCCAATTTGGGGGACAACCACCGCAAATTAATCATCAAACCCCAAAGATATAGGGTTTAAACACATCAACACAAGAACCATGGGCAAATCAGCACCATTACATAAATTATTAATACAGACCGTAAACACTCCAGTAAAATAATAAACGAAAGGGAAAGAGCAACACCTCAAACTTCAGCCTACTGCCAAATTATCACATCAATCTCTCTCTTTTTTTAATAATTATGATTATAATCATCAACATTATCCAACAACTCATCACCAAGGGCAATGGTTGCCATAGAAACAGACAAGAGCGAAACCATAAAAATTTAATATATATATATATATATCCCGTGTGGGGATTTACCGGTTACCTCCATCGGGCGCGTCCCATTGGAATTGGGGAAGCTCGCTGGCTCTGCCGCCAGCAGAGTCAGAGGGTAGTAAGGAAATAAAATACCACCGTGAAAAAAACTGGTCCCTTGCCAAGAAGACTGGCGAAGACTGGTAAATGAGCAGAAGCCAGAAAACATCTTGAGGCAACCTCTAGGGCTAACAACCCTAGTTGTAAAAGGATGGGTACCCGTCCAAAGCAAAGTCAAGTCAAAAAGCATGATGGCACAACATTTCAAGAAACATACCCCAGGGGGTAAATCTTCGGATAAATCCCTCGTCGTGAACGCCACGGCGCACGAGTCTCGTTCGGATTCTGGGGGAGACTCGACATCATGCAAGAGACGAGTCGGAGCGTCTCGGTGTACCCCGAAAAGTCAAAAACTCAGGCCAAAATCTAAAACCTTTCTAGCAACTTTCAACATAAATTCACTTACACAAACTGGCAAGCTGAAAACCCTCACCAAAGCTCTTCACGAAAATCAGATATCCATAATGGCCCTACAGGAAACAAGGTACTCAGATGAAGAGATTTTTGAATCTGAAGGCTACCGATTTTTCAAGAGCAAAGCGCAAAGAGGAATCCTCAATGGAGCTGTGATGCTTGGAATCGCGTTTGCTGTTAGAACCAAGATCCTTAAATCGGTTGCAAATTTCGAACCTGTGAATGACAGATTGTCTATACTCACAATTAAATGCGCGAACAAAACCTACGCCCTAGTTAACGCACATGCTCCTACAAACGATAAGAACAAGTCTGATCCAGACGAAGTTGATAATTTCTGGGACCTACTGGATGAAAAATTAAACAAAATCCCCAAACACCATGTCAAGATTCTTTTGGGTGACTTCAATGCCCAACTAGGTCGTGAGCAGAAGTACAAGAGAGTTATAGGAAATTACCCTGCTCACAAAAGAACCAATCCCAACGGCAAAAGACTGGTGTCCATTTGCGAAAATCACAACCTGCAGAAAGCAAATGACTTGGCGTTCTCCCGTCCAAGCTCTCGGAGAGTTCCAAATTGATCATGTTGCAATCTCCAGGAGAAACAGCCCTGAGATTATGAATGTCAAGGTAAAGAAAGGCATCAATGTGGCCTCAGATCATTATATGTCTCTTATCAAATTCAAACCAGTTCCCGCAAACACAAGGAAGACAACCAAACAGATCACACGCTTCGACAATGATAAACTTCGGCAAAGGGTCGAGGAGTTCCAGGAGAAGGCTAGACCAAATGACACTGACTTTAACAACGCCAAAAGTCTCCTTGTTGAGGCCGCCAAAGACGTTGCAGAAATCAAGAGAAGCAAAAAGCATGCCTGGTGGAATGGTACCTGCGAATCAGTCCTCCAAGAAAGACTCAATGCGTGGAAACAGTACTACTCTACGAAATCAGAAAATGATTGGGAAACCTACGAAACCCAACGTGCCCAAGCAGCTAGGGTGTTCAGAACTGAGAAACGTAAATACGAAAAATCTCTCATTGAAAAGATAGAACAAAACATTAGGAAGAATGAAAGCAGAGAGTACTACAGAGCCTTCAAACGCAAACTCACTGGCTATAAACCACCATCTCTATGCTTTGAGCGAAAGGACGGCACACTGGCGACATCAAATGAAGAAAATTGTAGCATTTTGGCAGATTACTTCAAGAATTTACTTAATTGCTCTAAACCTCAAAGCGCCATTGAGACCAAGGAACCCTTACTCAGGTACCCAGATTCCAAACCACCCGACAGAGATGAAATCAAGCGCCACATTGCCCATCTCAAAAATAACAAAGCGCCGGGGGAAGACTCAGTAGTAGCAGAACTATGGAAATATGCCCCAGAGGAATCACTTGATATCTTGCAAAAGCAAATAGAAGAAATTTGGAACAAGGAGACCCTACCCGAAGATTGGAAAATAGCTTTGATCCATCCATTACACAAAAAAGGCAGCATGAAGAACATCAACAACTACAGAGGAATATCTTTGCTACCCGTGACTTACAAAATTCTATCACTTGCCATCCTGGAGCGTTTTGAAGCACAAGTCGAACATCAAATAGGTGAATACCAAGGATGGTTCAGAAAAGGTCGCTCAACAGCTGAACAGGTCCGAAATCTCAAAACGATCATCAGATATTGTACAGTAAGGTCCAAGCAGTATGTGTCTGTCTTTGTGGACTTTAAGAAAGCGTACGACTCCATTTACCGGGAAGTCCTGCTGAAAATGAAAACCGACAACCTGTTTTCCAGTCATTGACCGGGTCAGGGATGTAATGAATGAAGCAGATATAGGCTGTTGGTACGATGGGGTCGCCACTCCCAAAGCGATTTATTAATGAATGATAGATGCTATGAAATGAGAATGGAGAGTGTTGCTGGAATGAAAGATGACAGGGAAAACCGGAGTACCCGGAGAAAAACCTGTCCCGCCTCCGCTTTGTCCAGCGCAAATCTCACATGGAGTGACCGGGATTTGAACCACGGTATGCAGCGGTGAGTGGCCGACGCGCTGCCGTCTGAGCCACGGAGGCTCTGAAGTCCTGCTAAACATCTTAAATGAATGTGGAGTTGATTTGAAACTGCTGGCATTAATTAGAGCCACCCTGACCGATACAAAATCCAAGGTGAAGTTCCACGGATGTCTCTCGCATTCCTTTGACATCAAAACAGGAGTCCGACAAAGTGATGGGCTATCTCCGATACTCTTCAACCGTGTTCTTGAAAAGATCATCAGAACCTGGCGGGTGAGTTTACAGGAAACCAACTACAGTCCATTGAGAATAGGAACCAAATCCAAGGGGATCGTAACAGACTGCTTAGCATTTGCCGATGATATTGCTGTTCTCTCAAACGACATAGAAACCGCTAGAACTCAAGTTGAAATTTTAAAGGAAATTGCCGAACAAACTGGTCTGCAGATATCGTTTGAGAAAACAGAAGTAATGACTAACATCAAAGAGGCTCCACCAAAACTCCATACAAAATACGGGGACATCACCCGAGTAGACAAATTCAAATACCTGGGTGAGATCATCATGAAAAATGGACTGGACAAAGAAGCACTTCAGGAGCGAGTACGCAAACTGGAAATAGCCTACCAAACATACCGCACAATCTACAACAAAAAATGCCTTTCCCAAAACACCAAGATACGTCACTATGAAACAGTTCTGAAGCCAGTAGTTCTATATGCAGCCGAAACCCTGTCTCTAAATGCCAACAAAGGACTCCTTGAAGAACTGGAGAAAAGAGAACGCAAAATTGTGAGAGGAATATTGGGATCAAAGTACAGAAATGGAATCCATCAAAAGAGATCCAACAAGGAAGTCTACAGCAAAATAGAGAAAATTACCGACACAATCAGAAAAAGACGGGCACGATTTTACGGTCATCAGAAAAGAATGGACGGAAGAAAGTTAACTAAAGAAATCTTTCACTTTTTTGATTCAAACCCCCAAACCACAATTCCCTGCTTTAGAAATACCAAAGAAGACCTGCAAATGCTACATATCTAAGCTGAAGACGCCCTTAACAGAGATCTCTTCCGCAAGAAAATATTGACGAACGGGCTAAACCGAGACGAGCAGCCGAAGAGAAGACACGGTGCCCCTTGGACAGAGGAGCGTAAGCAGGCCCACTCGCAAAGAATGAGGGAAATTGGGCTCTAAAGAAGGCCAAGTTCAGTGTCAAATGCAACAAGACTTAACGTGGTCCTTGATGGCCCCAGCGAATTATATATATATAGAATAGTGAAAAGGAGAACTAGAGAATGGAAATTTAAAGAATAAGAAGATTCGGGTTTCCTGAGAAAATTGCGTGGTCTCAATTATTACAGCAGACGACTACGCGTTAGTCAACTTATGCCATTTCTTATTAACAACGAATCTTTTACATGATCCAAAAAAATTAAGATTTACAATGAAGTTATTTCTCGCAGAAAAATGCCAAGAGATAAACAGGGTTTGGTAGAGTTCTTCCTGCGGTACGGAATTTGAAAAGGTGGAGTCAGTAAGCCGAGAACTTTTCACTTTACAAAATTTCCAAGTTCATTCCGAAGGAGATCAGTCAGAATTTGTAATTCGTAGGACGGAATAATATCCACAAAATTTTATCAAGTTTTGAAGCGAGGCAATCCGGGAACAGGAGAAAAGAACATTAAATCTTGAAAAACATAACTTACTTATGGCCCTTGCACATAAGCTAACGCATGGCGTCAGCCCGGGATCTTATACTCACGACATTCCAAATGAATGAAATGATTACGTAAGTTGCGGATGTCCACTCCCAGAAGAATCAAATACAACCTTTGAGGGCATAAAGCCCTCATACCTTATGAATTACCCAGGCATGTTGTGGTATTTCAATGCTCTAGCAATGAGCCAACGCAAATCGCATCCAATATCCATGATGGACGACAATCAACTGGTCTCACACCAATAAGCTACGCGAAGCCGAACTCCGCCGGACAGCGGACGAGGAGCCGCGGGCGACAGACTCGCTTCAGAGCCGGTCCAACACCGGACCAGGAAATCACAAGGATAAGAGTAGAATACATCTTATATGGACGATGGAGCACAACCCGGCGGGCGGAGAAGATGCAATTAAACTTAACGACATAAGTCGCACAGGAAATAAAATTAAACAGAGTTGGGATAAAATTCCCAGGTGATACAAATTTCAAAAGGCGAATCTCCTAGGCCTAAAATGTTCGGGGAGATAGGCTAAAATCGTGTCCAACCAGGGACAGTCTGCACAGTGAGTCATGTGCTGACGGAGAAAGGCATTTTTGACGTAATATAGGTCCTTCGTTTCGTTTCGTTCGTGTAATTTAGAGCGTCACGCGATAACGAATGTTAAGTTCGACTTTATGACTTTACAACTGTAAAATACATCTAAATGGTTAATACAGGTGCCGGGCTGAGTGGTTCAGACGGTTGAGGCGCTGGCCTCCTGACCGCAACTTGGCGGGTTCGAACCCGGCTCAGTCCGGTGATATTTGAAGGTGCTCAAATAGTCAACCTCGTGTCAGTAGATTTACGGGCACGTAAAAGAACTCCTGCGGGACGAAATTCCGGCACCTCGGCGTCTCCGAAAACCGTAAAAATAGTTAGTTGGACGTAAAGCATAATAACATTAGTTAATACAGGTTAAGTAGTAGGTCGATGACGTAATGTCGAGTTATGGAGCCGTCCGCCATTTTGTTTTGAAACCGATATCCTCGCGGTGCAGTAAAATTGTGGTTAGAGTCGCACTTGTATTCGAGAGATAGTGGGTTTGAACCCCACTGTCGGCAGCAATGAAGATAGTTTTCCGTGGTTGCCCATTTTCACACCAGGCAAATTCAGGGGCTGTACCTTCATTAAGGCCACGGACACTTCCCTCTCCTAATACTTTCCGATCCCATCATCGCCATAAGATCTATCTGTGTAAGTGCGAAGTATTGCAACTTGAATAAAAAAGTTTAGCTCTCCGTGGTGATAAATTGTTGCAAATGTTGTCCCTAAATTTGCGCCGTAGAATTGAATGACGTTTACCATTGCTCTCCGTAATTTCATGGCCAGCCCAATTGGAATGTTGAAAGGTAAAAGAAAGAATTGGAGATTCTTGACAAGTAGTTGCTGCTCGAACAGGTGGTAAAGATCGAATCCACGACTTGTTGCTTAAGGGCATTCTGAATTATGGAAGAACCACTTAGTTCGTTTGTTTCTGGACCGTTTCAATTACCATCCACTCAGCTCTTCCCAATATCAAAGGAAATCAATCACCCTCTAACTCCAAACGCCAACATAAAGCTAGCCAGTTGCTTTTATATTCAGTGCATTCCTGTGACACTGAAATTCTACCTACACTTTCTGACACAAAATTTAGCGGCCTGTTAGAAAGAACAATCAACGTCGAACTTCGTATTTCTCATCCGGTGATGAGATCCTTCTTATAAAATATTTATTGCTGTACTCATTAACAGACTGAACAATTACTCAATGTACATTTTGTGCAAATACTTGGCTACTTTATGTATGTAAAGAAAACGGCATACAGTGTTTAAGGCAAAGTTTAACGCTCAGTACTTAAAATAACTCAAAGTATTTTATTTAGTTATTGCCCTATTGTAATATGTTTTGGCACGATGCATGTGTGTTTTATCATGCACCATTCTGTAAAATTTTGTACTCCTCTCTTCAATAGCTTCTGAGATGATAAAACGTTATTTAAATTATGCAACATTCCAAAATTCCCCTTGCGCAAAACTAAGGAATTTAGCTCAATCATAAAATTATTTTTTGTATTATTCCTGTACAAGTTAATATAGCCATGTATTTGCACAGTCTTTTATTACTTAATGTGATACTAAATTATTTGATACATTTTTTCAAGGCTGGCCCCGTGGTATAGGGGTAGCGTGCCTGCCTCTTTCCCGGAGGCCCCAGCTTTGATTCTCGGCCTGGTCAGGGATCTTTACCTGGATCTGAGGGCTGGTTCGAGGTCTACTCATTATAAGTGATTACATTTGAGGAGCCATCTGACGGTGAGATGGAGACCCCGGTTTAGAAAGCTAAGAATAACGGCCGAGAGGATTCGCTGTGCTGGCCTGCTGACCACACAACACCTCGTTATCTGCAGGCTTTCGGGCTGAGCAGCGGGCGCTTGGTAGGACATAGCCCTTCGGGGCTGTTGCCCCATCGGGTGTGGGTTTGGTTTGTTTGTACCAAAACATCGTAATTTTTAAGTTAATTCCTTTGAACAATCTAATTGTGCAACAGCAAAAAACAATGATTGAAGTTATAGAACATTCAACAGTGAAGTTGCAGGGAAATTGAAAGCTCAGTTGCACTAAAACTAATGCAAAAGAAACACATTCTATCTTTAAAAATAAGAAAAGAATGCATTTTTATGAAGACAAACAGTTTTTACTCTCTGTCAGCTTACCTTATCAACTAGAACTCTCCTGCACCATAAGTAACATCTTCCTTCTTCATCCTTACAGCCTCCTTTTTCATTTTATGAACCTTTGTCTTGCGACGGGCTGTATTTCCCCTTTTAGAGGCTGTCTGTCCACTTTCATAAGTCATGGGATTGTGCGTTTCTTCACAATTTCTTGTGTTACGTGAGGGACTTTTGCTGAGGACCTGAGTTCAGTTGCAGCACTGCATCCCATATTAAATTCTGCTACACCATTGCAATCAGCAATACTCAGTCTTTTCTGTAATATGAAAATCGCTTTGGGACACATCCCATTAGAGAATGCAAACACTCTTTCTGATTCTTTTCTCGCACATATCGGGATAATAACTCATCAGATGCCAGCCTCTAATAGACTAGAATTTTTTGGACTTATGGTTCTGAATACTTGATGGGCAGACAATACTTGAAGAACGTGTCCAGAAAGGATGACATCAGATGAATGGGATAATGGGTTGGAAGAGGAAGGATAAGAAGAAGACAAAGTTATTTTCCAGTTAATAATGATAACTAAAAGGTCTCTTTTATAAACTCAGACCGTCCAGCGGCGTTTCTACTCTCCGAGACCTAAAGCTGGGTTCACACGGTGCGAGTAGACTCGGAGCGAGTGGCCTCGCATGATGCGTGCGCATGTTTGGCCCGCTACTCGCATCATGTGAACAGCTCATGCGAGTCCAGTTGCCTGAGTTTGAGAGAAGCGAGTCAACTCGGACCGTGCACAACTTTCTACAAGCGAGTAACAAATTCAAGATGGCGGAAAGCTTGAAGACAGTGCAAGGAAGGAAGTGGAGCGATACGCAGACAATAATACTTAGCGATACGCAGACAATAATACTTGTACAATTATACGAATCTGAAGAAGTGGAATGCTAGGTTTCGCAGTTATAAAATAAAAGATGCCAGGGATTCAGCGTTGCTACGGATTGCTGAAAAAATGAATATTCCTCGGGTAGGCGTCGAAGAAATCAACAAAAACTAAAAACATTCGTAGCACGTACAGAGAACTACTATTAAAAATTAAGAATTCCAAGAAGTCAGGCACATCACCCGAAGAAATTTATTCACCGACAATGTAATGGTTTAACATCGCTGACAGATTCCTGAATGGAGTAATGAATACGAGAAGCAATTTCACCAACTTGGTAAGAGTGTGATATTTATTTATTTATTTATTTATTTATTTATTTATTTATTTATTTATTTATTTATTTATTTATTTATTTATTTATTTACCGGTATTTATTTATTACTCCGTTGTCCTCTATCATTTATTAAAGGGTCAAAGAATATAGAACAACCGACGAGAAATCGGGAGGTTGTGGGTTCGGATCCCACTGGTGTCCGGCTGGCCATTTTTGTTCTGTACTTGACATCTCTTCAACACGTACTACATGTACGTAACACGACCTAATACGTTGAAAGTCTGTTTCGATTACAATGCGGTCGTGAAAATTCAATATTCATCAATCTATATAAATAAAATTGTTCGTGTCTGTTTGTTTGTCTGTCTGTTTGTCTGTTCCACCATCACGTCGAAACGGCTGGATAGACCTCAACCAAACTTCATATTTAGAGTATACTCATCCCGGAGAAGGTTTCGATATGGTTATCATTTTAAAATCTTTGAATACACGGGGGGTTTATAGGAAAACCAGAATGGTTTTTCCACCATCACGTCGAAACGGCTGGATAGATCTCAACCAAACTTCATATTTAGAGTATACCCCTCCCGGGGAAGGTTTCGATATGCATATCATTTTAAAATCTTTGAATACACGGGGGTTTATAGGAAAACCAGAATGGTTTTTCCACCATCACGTCGAAACGGCTGGATAGATCTCAACCAAATTTCATATTTAGAGTATACTCCTCCCGGGGAAGGTTTCGATATGCATATCATTTTAAAATCTTTGAATACACGGGGGGTTTATAGAAAAACCAGAATGATTTTTCCATCATCACGTCGAAACGGCTTGATAGATCTCAACTAAACTTCATATTTAGAGTATACTCCTCCCGGGGAAGGTTTCGATATGCATATCATTTTAAAATCTTTGAATACACGGGGTGTTTATAGGAAAACCAGAATGGTTTTTCCACCATCACGTCGAAACGGCTGGATAGATCTCAACCAAAATTCATATTTAGAGTATATTCCTCCCGGGGAAGGTTTCGATATGCATATCATTTTAAAATCTTTGAATACACGGGGGGTTTATAGGAAAACCAGAATGGTTTTTTCACCATCACGTCGAAACGGCTGAATAGATCTCAACCAAATTTCATATTTTGAGTAAACTCATCCCGGGGAAGGTTTCGATATGCATATCATTTTAAAATCTTTGAATACACGGGGGGTTTATAGGAAAACCAGAACGGTTATTCCACCATCACGCCGAAACGGCTGGATAGATCTCAACCAAATTTCATATTTAGAGTATACTCCTCCCGGGGAAGGTTTCGATATGCATATCATTTTAAAATCTTTGAATACACGGGGGGTTTATAGGAAAACCAGAATGGTTTTTCCACCATCACGTCGAAACGGCTGGATAGATCTCAAAAAAATTTCATATTTAGAGTATACTCATCCCGGGGAAGGTTTCGATATGCACATAATTTTAAAATCTTTGAATAGACGGGGGTTTATAGGAAAACCAGAATGGTTTTTCCACCATCACGTCGAAACGGCTGGATAGATCTCAACTAAACTTCATATTTAGAGTATACTCCTCCCGGGGAAGGTTTCGATATGCATATCATTTTAAAACCTTTGAATACACGGGGTGTTTCTAGGAAAACCAGAATGGTTTTTCCACCATCACGTCGAAACGGCTGGATAGATCTCAACCAAATTTCATATTTAGAGTATACTCATCCCGGGGAAGGTTTCGATATGCATATCATTTTAAAATATTTGAATACACGGGGGGGTTATAGGAAAACCAGAATGGTTTTTCCACCATAACGTCGAAACGGCTGGATAGATCTCAACCAAATTACATATCTGGAGTATACTCATCCCGGGGAAGGTTTCGATATGCATATCATTTTAAAATCTTTGAATAGACGGGGGATTTATAGGAAAACCGGAATGGTTTTTCCACCATCACGTCGAAACGGCTCGATAGATCTCAACTAAACTTCATATTTAGAGTATACTCATCCCAGGGAAGGTTTCAATATGCATATCATTTTAAAATCTTTGAATAGACGAGGGTTTATGGGAAAACCAGAATGGTTTTCCTCCATTTTCTCTTATACTATTGATTTTCTGTAAGCTTCGTTTACCGTACGTGAAACGTCTCTTCATTATAAACAACTTTCGTTATGTTCATAATTTACCTTACTCTTTACATGACGGAGAAATTTACAATTTTCTGCTGGTACCATGCTCTGCATTGAGTGACCGACAGACCGACAACGAACCTACAGGTTACCATGGCAACGTCTCTGACTGCATGCCAGCAGGGAAGTAACGTATTGCCATTTTCCTCATCATGCTTTTAAATTCGTGGTTGTTCCTTAGGTAGAAGGCAAGAGAGGCGTCAATCGGCCTATCTGCGGGATATTGGCGGAATATCGTTGGATGTTATAACCGCCTTTGAATAGATTAAGTAATAACACCATTAGTCATCTTCTTATTATTTGTATACCTAGGAATCAATGGACCTAAATTTCTCCTCTGTTACCGCTTTATTATATCCATAACTCACACTAGCATAATTTATTGAGGGGCATTTGATTTTCCAATACATTAACTTGGCATTTACATATTTGACGTTATCCGGCTGTCCTCAGTTATAATCCATTTTCTATTACTTTCAACTTTCTTAACTGTATTATCTTCCTTAATTACGCCGTATGTACGTGAGTGCTACAAACTACTGGATGTATTTCCACCAATACTCATATTTAGAATACACCTGTCCTTGATAGGTTTTAGGGCAAATATTGTTTCTAAATCCCTGAACTGACTGGGGGTTTATACGAAACCGAAACAGTAATTTTGCACTTCCACAAAATATACACAACCAACGTTAATTTAAATCTACCTGCCTTGGTAGAAATTAATTTCTAAACCTTTTTTCTCACGTGCATCATTTCGATACGAGGATTAATAAGGGAGATATCATTAACGGACCGTTTTTTTTAACAAGTCCCATCGGACTTTACTCACGAGCGGGTGCGTGTAAAGCGTATTCCTTACAACTTGAAAACTACTGAAGACATTCGAACCAAAATTCATATTTAGCATCCACCTGTCCAAAGGTAGGTTTTAAACGTAAATAACATTTCATGTTCCGGAATGGACTGGCGGTTTATAGGGAACCTAAATGGTGATTTTACTCTTCCACAATATATACAGAACAAGACCAACCTGACTGGAAATCGACCAAACGTGATGGAATTCCACCTCTAAACCTTTTTTTCATGTGCATTTTTTCGTCAGGAGGATTAATAAGGGAGATATCATGAATGGTCAGTTTTGCAGGTTAAGTCCAGCGGACATAGCCAAAAAGGTGTTTTTCATGGAGCAGATTCCTTATCTCTATAAATCAAATCGTAACGACTGTGTGCCTCTACACTGACTATTTTGGCGAAATTTTCGTAAAGCTTTCCGTTTAAGGGGTAATAATGACCATCTGCATAATTTTTGGTTTAGTTTCCTGAAAGTCCTAATTTTTACCCGCCTCGCCCAAAATCCAGATTGCGGCATAATCTGCCAGAAGAAAAAGAAGATAATTGAAATTTGACAAAATTATACGTTTTAGCCTGTAACGAACGGAAAACATCCAAGATCATTAAATTTTTCACTTTTTATCCCCGAAGAATATCGAAATATGCAGGCAATTTTAATGATGGTGCAGACCTTCGGAAATTCCTATCACATAACAGATTGCACAATCTCCGTTCAATTTGGAATGATCTACAACTTTGGTCTTATGACTTTTGCCGTATCTGTATCCTTTTACGCTTGATTTTTCTCTATTAATGGGTGTTTAGTCAATTTGGAATTTTCACCTGCATATTTCATACCTTCGATTACTTATATGAAATACAGAATCATCAAACTCTTCACGAAAATTGGCCCACCCAGTAGCCATATATGAGCCAAATGCTATGTATGTAGCTGTCACATAATTATCCGAAAATTAATGTAATGTGAGATAATCTTACAAGAACGTTACCCTGTTCCACGTTTCTAACTCAATCTGACCCAAGAATAGATGACATATCATAGGACCAGCCATTTAGGCCACTAAATCCGGCGTGTCTTATGGTATAATCCTTTGTCGATATGACGTACGTTTAGTAGCAGTTAATCTGTAAATGAAGGTCTTCAATATTGTAAACACGCATATACTTTCGTATGTCGATCTATATATATTCACTGATGTCGATTTGTAGCGATCGAGAAAGGGTGGGTCTGCTATTGTAATCAGTACTCCCCACACCGACTTTGACTGGCAGTATGAAAGGGTTCCTTCTCCAACTCCTGTGTAACTGTCATTAGTAAGGAAGGTCTACAATTGTAATGAATAGTTCACTTCTCGATTTGACTTGCAGAAGGCAAGTGAGCATGCAGTTTTGTTTAAAACTCCCCTACCCGATTGTGTTTGGCAGTAGGCAAGGGTGCCCGCCATTATAAAGAAATGTCCTCATGTAAAATGTGACTGGCATTAGGCATAGTGGCCTGCTATTTTGATGGAAACTCACCAACTTGGTGTGACTGGCAGTAAGCTGGCTGGAAGTAGGAAAATGGGCCTGGCATTGCAATGATAACTGCACAACTCAATTTCGAGTGATAGTAGGGTAATTGCCTGCCATTATAATAAAAACTGTAATCTGTCTGGAAGTAGGAAAGGGGGGCTGCCATTTGAACGAAAACTCCCCAAATCGATTCTGTCCGCATAGTAGGCAATGGGGCTTGCAATTATAATGTAAACTTCCCAACTCGATTGTGAATGGCAGTAGGCAAGTGAGCCTGCCGTTATATCACAAATCCATAACAAACACTTTACATTGGAAACAACGTACGGGGACCTCCCCATGCTCTTCCTCGGATAACGCTAAGAGACATGCAATTTTAAAACAATCTTATTTACTGCATGCACACTATTTACTTCGATATTCGAATACAATGTAGAATACCGTAGCGAAGCACGGGTACATTCGCTAGTATTCAATATAATACGCCTTGTAAACCATTCAATATTACCAGGCTGAGTGAATGTTTAACAATGTATTATATTATTTGACACTTAATAATTGATACATGCGAACACACTATGATGCATTCTTTCAGTGCATCATAGATCGCATCCAACACAGCCGACACAAACGTGGATATTGTAGTCTTTGGAACTCGATATAAAGATTCCAAAGATCTGAGACAGTCACAAGTCGCCAAGTACCGTAGTGTAACCTGGAGTTTCAGACGGCCAGTTGAAGCCGCTCTCATATTTGTGTTGCATTTCTGTATTTGTACTTTAATCATGTGTAGAAGTTGATCGAACTGGATAGCTGTGAGTCTTAAGTGATTTTTAAATGTGTTTTCATCCACCTCTAGAACTTCACGTAAAAAATGTGTCGACGCACCGAATGCACTACGTCATGCAATCCACTCTCGCGCTCACATTACATTTTCCTTTCTATTTATTTTCCCAACACTATTTACTAACTCTACTGTTAACATATCAGCAACAGCTGCTATCCTTTCCCTTACGTCCGCCATCTTAATTCAGACGCGAGTACAACGCCGTGTGAACACCCATTACATGCGAGTAGCTGGCCAGAAGATGCGCACGCATCATGCTAGTCCACTCGCTCCGAGTCCACTCGCACCGTGTGAACCCAGCTTCAAGCAGCTGTACGGGAGGCGCGCGTATAGTTCTTGACTTTGCAAGGAGCGTACACGTGTTCGACCTAGCATCAATAGCCAGTCTGAATCTCAGCTGTTAACATGGGGAGCCATTTATCATTGCAACACCGTATTTTCGCATGTAAAAGTTATTTTAAGTACGAGTCGGCTCGACGGGGAGGCGAAGCATTTGCTCAGCAATTTCTGATGAAATGCCACCTTCACGAGCACAGATTCACGTAATTGTAAATAAATTTGAAACTACTGGCTCAGTGCTCAATAAAAAACATGCGCACACACGAACTGTTTTAACAGAGGAAAAGCTAGATGAGATTGGTGCTAATCTTGAACGGTCACCGAATAAATCAATTACAAAATTAGCACAATAAGTAGGTGTTTCGGTTTCTTCTGCACACAGAGCTACAAAGCTGTTACATATCAAACAGTACAGGTTTACACGGGCCCATTGTTTAAAACCTGCTGATCCAGCCACAAGAGTGAGATGTTATGAGTGGTATCTTACATCATTCAATGATCGTTTATTCGACCCACAGCTTGTGTTCTTTTCGTATGAGGCCTGGTTTTATCTTGATGGTCGTGTGAACAGTCATAACTCGTGCTATTGGTCTGCAGAAAATCCTAATGGTGTTCATGAAGTCCGTTATTATGAAGGACAGACAGTTCCAGCATCTTTTATAAGGTAGGATTTCATGTAACATCTTATACAAGCTTAAAGCAGGGCAGCCGCGTGTGACGTAAGTTGGGCTGAAGCAGCTGATGTAGCGCAGAGTACAATCACCGCGAGCTCTGTCTGGGTTTATACGAGAGACCCTGTACACAGAGGGAACAATTCATAGACCTACAGTAACTAATACAATAACTGGATGGATTTTCCCTGGCTCTATAGAACTTGACAATTGGAATATTGAAGGTTTCTTAACACGCTCCAAATACTGTAATACTCAGTGTCTGGGTATATTAGTATGTACCAGTACGTTTCGTACCATACTAGTGACACATTAGGTGGATTTCTATTTCTTCATACTTCAAATCAATGAGGATGCTAGCGTGGTAGATTTTTCGTACAACCTCTTTATGTACATCAGTAAGCTTTTTGCCAAGTTTTGACAAAGATTGGTATAATCCCGTTAATGTATGTAGTGTCAGTCCGTACATCCACTTTTTTTTAAGCAATTTTCAGAGGATTGACGTATACACGATACGGATATTATATCCATCACTTTTGAATGTTGTACCTGTCTGTCTGTCATTCGGTTCGGATTAAATAAGCCCAAACAAAAACTTTGCACTCGTAAATTTTCTCCCGTATGTGGAGAAGCATACAATCATGGTTATAATTCTGGGTTTTGAAGAGAGAGAATACAGATTCCTTGGTTGTTCCCCTCTTAGGAGCCTCTTACGACATGCATGGAATACGGATAATACGTACTTTGACTCCACTAACGATGGTAGGAGTAAGGAGGATGTAAAATGCAGACTAGCACAAGCAACGAAGGTCTTTCTTAAGAAAAGAAATTTATATGAAAAGCTACTAGGCGATACTGGAATGGACTACTACTGGGAAAGAAATTTATCAAGGGACAATAATAGAGCTGAAGAAGGTGTCCAAAGAGTGAAAGACATACGAAGACAAAATATCCGAACAGAATGCAATAGTAACAGGACACTCGGGAAATATTGCAACATAAGTGAAATTATGGTAATAAGGACTGAAATGTTAACAAACCTGGAAATGATAGGAATAATTTGGTGGTTGATGAGAGTGTATAAACAAATCTGTAGCACAAAAATATAAGGGAAAATGCATTTAATACAACTAAGGTACAGAGGTGGAACATCTGTTAAAATACTGTAAAGACAGAAGAAATATCAGAGAAAATTATGCAGGTAGACGAAGGATAGGAAAAATGTAAGTTATTAATTATTAGAGAGCGGGAGAAGCCATGAAAACCAGCAAAACTATGCAATATTATCAGAGAAATTGCAAAAGAAATCCAAAGAAGGTGTAAACACAGAAAATAATAATAATAATAATAATAATAATAATAATAATAATAATAATTGTTACCGTGTTTTGTGGGAAGAAGGTGAGAAAAGGCATGAATCGGTGGATATACGGAAACCGAATATTGTTCAGAAATGTTCGAACTTCTTGTACTAGTTGTTTCCAAGTTTATGTTACAGACGGCTTTGTACAAGGCACTAGTTTTAAACGTACGGAGTGGGTGTACCTCCGGTACAATAATAATAATAATAATAATAATAATAATAATAATAATAATAATAATAATAATAATAATAATAATAATAATAATAATGTTGTTTTTACATCCCACTAACTACTTTTGACAATTTTCGGAGACGCCGAAGTGCCGAAATTTTGTTTCGCAGGAGTTCTTTTGCATGCCAGTAAAATCTACTGACGCGAGACTGACGTATTTGAGCACCTTCAAATGCAACCTGGCAAGTTGGGGTCAGAGAGCCAGAGCCTCTACCGTGTGAGTCACTCAGTCAGGGCAAACACAGAAGATGCATGTAGCTAGTAAGGGTGCGGATGAAGAGGTCTCCTAGATTCTGTAATTGTGTTATCTCTGTTACCGCATTCTCCATTAGCCATATACTGCATACGCTCTTTTGTGTACGCATGCCAATTTCGAGTTATATCGATACTGTGAATAGTCTGATTGTTGAATGTATACATTACAGGTGCCCCTACACCAGCTTCCAAATACTGCATCACGAGTTGCGAAACCTAATTTTTCATACATACACTTTGCTTTGTCCATATCTTGTTGTCACATACACTACGGGTCAAATTTTAGGACCGCATAATAAATCGTGAAATGTCATTTAGAACCTAAAATCGTGCCACTAGACCTCTGTAATTTTCTTTCTAAGGTGTCACATCTAATAGGATATATGTCGTCTAGTTTCATTGAGTTATTCAAATAATGTAGAAGTTATGAATGCTTAAATCTTGGAAGGTCACACCAAAAAAACGAAATCTTTTTTAATGTACTGAATACTATGATTGCTTGCAAGCAATACCACCAGGATTTTTTAATGTACTGTATATTCTGTCTGCTTGCAAGTAATACCACCAAGATTTGTTTAATGTACTGCATATTCTGATTGCTTGCAGGTAATAGGCCTACCACCAAGATTTTTTTAATGTACTGCATATTCTGATTGCTTGCAAGTAATACCACCAAGTTTTTTTGTATACTTAGCAGTAGGTGGGAGCCATTTTCGTATAAATATAAAAATTCCGAAAATAAGCGGCACCGTTATTTTGCGTGTTTTATTTTTTCAAAATAGTGCCTAGATGGTTGATTTTTCTCTGTCTTTGTCATGTATGACCCAAGGTCTCGGCACGAGCTATCGACGTCGGATTTACCTGCCCTGATAGTTTCATTTGCGATCTGCAGTTGGCATCCAAGAACAGATTTCTGATGCTGATAGCTCACACTGAGACCTATTGAACGAGCAAGGAAAAATTGACCATCTTAACACTTGTTTGAATAAAAATAAATGCAAAGAAACGGTGTCGCATTTTTTCTTAATATATATATCTACACTAAATTGACCCCAAACTATTTCTAAGTCTACAAATGAATATTGGTGGTGATACTTGAAACCAACGATATTTGATATTTCCAAAAAGTTTGACTTTCTGATGTGACCTTATCGCAGTTAAAAATATATGACTTCTACAATACTTGGCGTAACTCAATGCAATCAGGCAACGTATATCATATTAGATGCGATAGCTCAGGAAAAAGTACAGAGGTCTAGTAGGACAATTTAGGTTCTAGAAGACATCTCATGACTTTTTTATGTGGTCCTAAACTTTTGACTGTGTCTGTACTATACTGCCCTCGAACCATTATCCTTTAAGCTGAAAAAATCCTGCGTTGACACACCCCTGAAAATTTATTTTATTAGTAAGAAACTGCACATACAATTAGTCTATTACTCAATCAGCTTATCCCCAGATATCAGCTTCGGACAAAAGATTGCAAGAAGGCTACAATTCTCACTCGCTATACCGTACAGAGTTTACGCAGACATTTTCGATGCCGCACCCCGTGAGGTCAACTGTTCACGGTGCCCACATGTTGGAAACGATTCTGGAATCTATTTCCTTCTAAAAACGTGTGAAGATCCGTATCGACCGTACCCAATTCATCGCCTCAGAATTCTCCCACGCTTTTTTTGTCAGATTCTTCTCCGATCTTCTACCTGTTCTCATTCAAATATCTGTGTAGGTCGAATGAAGTGGGAGGGAATAAAATGACCTGGAAATACAGACAGAATTCTTGAAGACTCTAAATTTCCATTCCCATTTCACATCCTGCTTCTCACACACTGTACAGAGGGTCGGAAAAACGTGAACCGGGTATATAAGCATTAGAGGGTTGGTCATGCTGAAAATAATTTGAAAGAAATAATTCGATATCTCGCACCGTTGTTATTTTATCAGCTGCTGAAGTTAGCCTGTCAGATAGTTTCTCATCTTCCTCAAATCCCCTTGTGTGAACAATTTTCCTGATTACATTCCTATCCTGCAGATTTGGTGAACCTAATTTAGTGAGGTCTTTCTCTATTTGCTTACATCATTTTGATCTCGTACGTTTGGTTTCGAAAACTTTGTGTATTCCATAAGCAATGCAGTTGTTATTCATTCTTTCCAAATTGCTTAAAACTTGAATTCGTCGCAGTCTCGTACCAGTAAGTTTAGATATTTTGAAATATATTTCCGAGTTGGGTATGGGGTAATCTATTCCATTTTTAATTCTTGGTCCTAAGATTTTTCTTATGATTTACCATTTTTATCTCTAATTGTTCCTTAAAAATTTGTGGTATAAATTGAGCGTTTCTGAAGCATAAAGAGTTTGAGGTTTGGTAAGTAATGACGAATTTTATTGTTCCAAGAGAAACATTTCTTGTTATAAACATTCTTTGTGTGTTGAAAAGCAATTTACATTTTCTGAATTATTATATTATTTGCAGTCTCCCGTTTTTATCTGTAGTCAAATCTTTTCTAATTTTCTTGTGAGACCTGGTGTGATGACGATGGGTCCCAAGATGAAACCGGCTTTGGTGCCAGGATTCTGCTGTACAGTATTACTTCCTGTGCGACCTCTTTTCGCCAAATCTTTTCTATTCCGACCCCGACGTTATTAGAGGATTCGAGGCCTAAGGAGCCTTCCATTTTTCTGGATATTCACGGCTCTTTGCCGATACCTTCGTTTTTCGAATGTTTGGGCCTTCTTCTTTCTTCCTCCTCCAAGCTGTTTAAATATTCATTATCTTCATTAAAGAGGATATATTTCGCATTCGAGGCTGAAAGAGGCCTACATTTTCACACCTTTCTATAACCTATACAGAGGCCTATGCTGGGAACAAGGCGTGGGCTACCACTAGACTTATGTTACCCATTTTCGATAGTAGCCTTAACCGTTTTGAGTTTCAGCCAATGGCAAACGGAGTAGCCAGATGTGATGTCAAGGCTGTTTCACGAACTACTGCCCTGGCCTCTGCCACTGTCAATACTCAACACCTGGTCAGTGGAAATGGTAGCCTGAGGTTTAGCAAATTAAAGTCCTTAGCAAATTAAAGTCCGGCTTTGTGGCTAAATAGATAGAATGCTCGCCTTTGTTCTGATGGCCTGGTTCAACTCTCAGAATCAACTCCCCCGTACTCTTATTCCCCTGGCTTGGGAATTGGATGTTTAAGGCGTCTTCATCATTCATTTAATCCTTATTAGGTCACCACCGAGCCTATACAAATTTCATCTATTTATTATTATTATTATTATTATTATTATTATTATTATTATTATTATTATTAAAATTTTGAATTTTGAATTTTACAGCATTACCTCGTACCCATCGTTCACTAGTATATTAGCTTCCTAGAGGGATCAGTGGTAGTGTCCGACCCATGATCACAGGTTCGATTCCAACCAACGAAACTAAAGCTGTAAGATTGCATTTCATTATACAGTAGTAGATCTACAAAAGAAAAGCTATATTACTCCTATAAAAACAGCCCTGCAGTGTCTCCCTACAAAGATGTAGAAGTATACGGGAGTAAAATACCAGCACACTGTTATATAAATCAAAAGTATGAGGTGAGGAAATATATACGATGAGTAACGCATGGTTGTTGGTTAGCAGAGTCGATCTTACGGAGCGAAGCCTGGCACACCCAACCCCCGGCCCCCGCACCTAACGGTCATTCAACAGCAAGCCGCTCGTTGTGAATCGAGGGGAGAGGGACGCAGAGTCTGAGTTGCAAGATCAGTCTCCAATGCCTTGCTCTCATAAATACGTGCGAAGTTTTTTATGTACAATGTCATGAAGCAAAATGCCTTATGTCCAAGCTAAACATTTAAATATCTAGAGAATCATAGAAATTTCATTTCTGTCGCGCCTGAATTTAAAATAAAATATTTTTCTCATTTTATGGTGAAATAGTTGTGATCCTATCTCTTGCACATAAAAAGTGACATGTTTTCCTACGTTTGTCAAAAAGATCATAATAGACTTAAGGCTCTTTGCATCTTGGCAACTCATTTTCTACTAATTTTAGCTCGTGAGTTTTGAGACAGTCCGCCCCTGTGGTGTAGTGGTTAGTGTGATTAGCTGCCACCCCCAGAGGTTGGAAAACAGGGCGCACATCGATGGAGGCATGTCTCATCACCAGTCACAAGCCTAGCCATCAAGCCGACTGGATCTTGATCATGGCGTTGCAAAACTTCTCTGCACCCGTGGCTGCCTCCATTTCCGTAAATGTGATGCATTTGTTTCCTTGGATGGCCTGTTCGACCCGGACAATGTTGGCTGGTATTGACACTGACACATTCCTTCCAGAACTGGTTCTCTTGTCCACCGATGTGCTCCCTGTTTTCCAACCTTCCACCCAGTTGTAAACTGTTTTCCGTGACGGTGCATGTTCTCCACAAACCGCCACCAAGCGCCAAAGAATTTCTGCAGTGGTCACGCCTTCTTTCCATAGGAACCAAGTCGTATAGCGCTGTCCCTGACGGTTGCATTCCATGTTGTCTGCTCCTACGGTGACAGTGTTGTTACGAAATGGCTATGACGAGTGTATTCGTTGGCCACTGTGCGTGTGCTGGTACGAAACGGTGGAACAAGACACTAGTTACACGTCACCACCTTCAAATGTGAAGTATGAACCATACCCGGATGTACAAAAAATTAAGTGTAAAACAATATAGTACGCCCTTTGTATAATTGATCACGGAAGACAAGAGTGCGAAGTCAAACTAGATAAGGGGATAGGGAGGTACACAGAGAAACAGGTTTACAACCCCCTTCATTCCCCCACCGAGTGTAAAAACATGTGGTATGGGTCTGAGAGATTAAGTGCCAGTGCTAAAGGGTTAATTTAACAACTAAAGATACGATTGCTGCATCACTGCAGTTCGCATCGTCTGCCTGATCTTCCTTTTTCAATTCCTTGAACATATCTGCGATGGTGTCCTGTCAATCGCCCCCAGCGTAAAATGTGTGACAGTCACTCCCTGTCCGATCCAGCTCTTCACCTTGGCCATCGCCCCCAGAAGGGGCCGTTCTCATTAAAGAGTATTCCTGAGGGTTTTCCCCACCACCTTTCTTTATTATTTAAATCCAGCAGAGTTCTTCATTCCAGCCGCAGTGATAGTGGTTGTGATTATTGTTTTAAGAGGAAGTACAACTAGGCACTAATCAGAGAAAAAGAAAAGAAAGACAAGGGCCACGTAGAACGTGAAAATGATAGACTCCCTAGCCCTCGCAACCTAATCAGCTATTGGCTTCGTCAGTTACTTTGTGCTAAAATTAAACTCCGTCAGTTTTAAGCATGGACATTTATTCTATTTAAATTTCTCCCTGATTCTATTTACACTATTTACATATTTACTCTCGCCAATCAACGATGAACATTCTGGATTTCATAGCAACTCTTAAAAGTGTTTGGAGATGGGAAATTGTTTTCAAACAAGTGACAATATAACCACATTCATCATATTTTTAACTGTTCTTTCCAGTTTGTCATCTAGAGCGATGTAAGCGGTTTTTCTTCATTCAACTCCCATATTGAGCTGGGCCCCTATCAGCGCACATGCAGAACTCTCTGCTTCTTTCTTTAAACATTTGATGAGGTCTTTGATTCGAGGATTTGCTCTTCCAAGTTCGGCGTTAATTTTGTTGTGCCATCCCTCGACGGAGTTGGTGGTTCGATGACGCCTGCCGTAACAACTCCAAATCTCGCCTGGAACTTCTTCATTCTCCATTCACCTTTCTACGAAGTAGTCCAAAAATGCAGAAAGTTTTTCATTGTTAGGTACTCTGGAATGTATTGCCAACCAGCCATCGGAAATATTCTCAGGGCGAAGAAACGCTAAAGAAGCCCACATGCGGATGATCATTCTCACTTCTTCGTTCTTCATATACTCACAAGAAAGTCCCAAACCTTGGACTTTTCTCCAGATGCACTTTTTTCATGTGGAAGTAGCATCATTTTACCTCTACTGCTGGAAATACAACTTTAATGGCCGAAATTGCTGCCGATTCAAAATCGACCGTCACCCTCGCTGGATTCCACTCTGGTATGGTCTCAATAAGTAGGCGAAAAAGTCGAATGTATGTTTCTTTTCTTTTGTTTGGCAAGAGAGCAATACAACTGGACATATATTTGTTTCATTTTTAGAGCTTCCAATGTCTGCATGAATGGTATAAATTTGCGAAAACTGTTTACTGCAACTCTTAAAATTCCATCAATAAAATTTTCTTGCTTAGTTCTCAAAGCTTCTTTTCCTAAATTTCCACTAAAAGTAATAAGTCGCTCGCCAGTGTTGTCGTCTCTTTAAAAAAACTACTCCAATATGTCATGGTAAGCAATTCCATTTCCAGGACGACTTCTTCAGACGATTCCGGTTCTCGTTGATTACCTTGCGATTTGGCTCTGTGACGATATAATGCCCTCTTTGTAACGTGCTGTGCTGGTATTTCGGTTACGAAATCATATCCCTTGTTGTAGAGATTACCCATTTGTCCGCAGTATATTTTAGAAACTGGCGTGACCTTCTCGCGTGCTCTATTCTTCGCCTGATTGAGTGCTTTTAATACTTCCAACCAAGCTTCGTCAGGAGGTCCACATTGATGCTCGCTTGAACACAGCACTTCACCACGTTGGCTCTTGATTGATTATGGGCAAAGTGGGGATCTCTTCTTTGTACAACACCAAATTAGAGGTTCATCTCCTTTTGTCCTTCTAATATTGCACGATAACCTTCGTAGTGGGCGCACGGATTCCCGTGGCTGTTCGTTGAAACTTCCATATCAAGCGCAACTTGAATGCTCTAAATAAATATGACCAGAACACTATGACACTCGGAGCGAAAATGAGAGGAAGTAAGGCTAGCAGGCAAGCACAATTTTTTAGAGTGAAAAGGATAGTCCTGTAGAATTCCCCGGGAGGGCGCAGAACAGTGAGCGAGTCACGCTCAGTTGAAAACAGCTAATGGACTGGGGGCGATTGCCACACATTTCAAGCTGGGAGCGATTGTCACTGCGGGCGAATGACATATTCATCTATGATAACATTCTAAGATGAAATTTGTAGAGAACATAATTTCACTTTCCTTTTCTTTCAGAAATGTATTGCTTCTCGAACATTGCAAATAAGATACATAGAAATCGGATGACATGAGGCCGTTTTTAGGAACCGTTCGTCATCTTACACCAACTACGTTGTTGATTACATCATTCAAACACGCCACTGTTCTACGTACTTGGTGTTATACAAATATATTTACAATCCTACAGGAAAATAAAAAATTAATCAGTTTCACCAGTTGTGATTTTCACAATACGGCAGTATAGCCTAACTGTTGGCAGAACATAATAACCTCTCAAGTCACGAGAAGAACTTACCACATAATTCCAAAATACGACATGAAAGATAACTGTAAGATGTATCACCATGGATGATTCCTGCACTGTATGATTACCGGCGATGAATACAACCCTTGAGTTGGAAAATCACTACATTTACTAGTAATTGGGGAGACAAAGGAGAGACAGTTAATTTTCTCCCTTAGGATCTAACGATAAGTGGCGCGCCGTATACCTAGTAACAAGTGGGTAAGTGCATAAAAGGATTTCACAAAGCATGATAAATTGAGTTCATCACAGCTCAGTTTCTCATGGCTACTAGTAAACCATTATATCCTTCTTTCGTACTACGTTGGATAAAACTTCATGTACAACGTATACATCACTGAGAACATGCACACTGATGGTCAGCGGTGATCGGAAAACCTTCAATCCAGCAACATTCTTATAACTCACAGATGGTTAAACTTGTTCTATTAACATACATACATACATTATCATTATAGACTGTTATGCCTTTCAGCGTTCAGTCTGCAAGCCTCTGAGAATTTACTAAGCGTCGCCACAATCCTCGATTTGCAACTAGTGCTGTGGCCTCATTTAGTTCTATACCTCTTATCTTCAAATCGTTAGAAACCGAGTCTAACCATCGTCGTCTTGGTCTCCCTCTACTTCTCTTACCCTTCATAGCAGAGTCCATTATTCTCCTAGATAACCTATTCTCCTCCATTCGCCTCACACGACCCCACCACCGAAGCCGGCTTATGCGTACAGCTTCATTCATCGACATTCCTAAATTAGCCTTTATCTCATCATTCCGAGTACCCTCCTGCCATTGTTACCACCTGTTTGTACCAGCAATCATTCTCGCTACTTTCATGTCTGTTACTTCTACCTTATGAATAAGATAACCTGAGTCCACCCAGCTTTCGCTCCCGTAAAGCAGAGTTGGTCTGAAAACAGGCCGATGTAAAGATACTTTCGTCTGGGAGCTGACTTCCTTCTTACAGAATACTGCTGATCGCAACTGCGAGCTCACTCCATTAGCTTTACTACACCTTGATTCAATCTCACTTACTATATTACCATCCTGGGAGAACACACAACCTAAATACTTGAAATTATGGACATGTTCTAGCTTTGTATCACCAATCTGACATTCAATTCTGTTGAATTTCTTACCTACTGACATCAATTTAGTCTTCGAGAGGCTAATTTTCATACCATACTCATTGCACCTATTTTCAAGTTCCAAGATTTTATACTGCAGGTTTTCGGCACAATCTGCCGTTAAGATCAAGTCGTCAGCATAGGCCAGACTGCTTATTACATTTCCACCTAACTGAATCCCTCCCTGTCATTTTATACCTTTCAGCAGATGATCCATGTAAACTACGAACAGCTTACAGATTACAGCCTTGTCTAACCCCTGTAAGTACCCTGAACCAAGAACTCATTCTACTATCAATTCTCACTGAAGCCCAATTGTCAACATTAATTCCTTTGCCCACTGTCGGCAGCCCTGAAAATGGTTTTCCGTGGTTTCCCATTTTCACACCAGGCAAATGCTGGGGCTGTACCTTAATTAAGGCCACGGCCGCTTCCTCCCCACTCCTAGCCCTTTTCTGTCCCATCGTCGCCATAAGACCTATCTGTGTCGGTGCGACGTAAAGCAAAAAAAAAAATTCTTTTGATTGATTTTAATAATCTACCCTTAATTCCATAGTCCCCCAGTATAGTGAACATCTTTACCCTCGGTACCCTGTCATATGATTTCTCTAGATCTACGAAACATAAACACAACTGCCTATTCCTCTCGTAGCATTTTTCAATTACCTGGCGCATACTTAAAATTTGATGCTGACATCCTCTCTGTGGTCTGAAATCACACTGGTTTTCATCCAACTTCCTCTCAACGACTGATCGCACCCTATTAACAGGGATTTAAAAACATTTTAAACATGACGGTACCTAATATCCCTTGTCATCGCTCTACCGAGGTCAATCACGTCTTTATTTACGCGGACATAGGTAAGTGTTCGTCCTCTCTCCTGGAAGTTGTGTAAGTGTATACTGGCGCGGCACTCCTTGCACCTTCTAAACTTTCTAATTATACATTTAAAAAATAGCTGGGACTATTTGTTATCAAGGACATTCTATTTCACGTAAATGAAATGAACTGCAATTAGCCAACTGCTATTAAAAGTAGTCGCAATGGTAGAGAGGAGTGCAAAGCAGAATAAATATCAGGAATGAAAAACTCAATTTAAGAACGTAATTAAACCATTTAGTCTATATGGGTACATTTGATGATTACAGGAATCACCGTAAGGTTGGGATATTTTCATCTTCACTACCTACACCAAAAAACGGACGGGCTGCTTCTGAGTCAATTTTGTAAGTTTCATTGTGTATAATACGCCATTCTATTAGGAATGAAGTAGATGGAATTAGATGTAACAAAAATATTATTATTGAATATAATTTTGAAATGTCTGTGATATTGCAGGCTGTTTGAGAGAAAAAATAGGAATATATTTTACTTCTGTTTATTGAATACCAGTACGTAAGATATAAAAACAATGTCCTATAGTGATCAGAAATTTCCGCTCGAGGGCGTTGCCGCAGCGGACATGTAGGCAAAGGGATTTGTGTGGAAGTCGTGTAGTAACATGGTGCGTGCGTTAAATGTGGCCACGTGAGCTATGGCGACGTTATTACCAAATGCGTCCAAACAGGACCAATGTATGGCTGCCGACGGACGAACACCGGTGGACATGAGGTTTATAGGGTAGAATGTCCGTTGAAAACCACTCTTGTGGATGGTGCACCAAGATCCATGTGGGTCACGTTTCGACACAAAACGCTGGTCGATCTGGGAGGCCAGCTTCATCCATTACGGACATCAACAAGCGGACGGTGGATGAGGCGAGCACCCGCCCTCTAGTTCTGATCTCTTTCCATGCGATTATCACGCCTTCGGTCCTCTCACAAAGGCCTTGAAGGGTCGACGCTTCTTGTCGGACGATGAAGTGCAGCAGGCGATTAAGGACTTCTTCACGCAGCAAGACATGGTGTTTTACCGCATGTGGATCTTCAACCTCGTGCGTCGGTGGGATGAGTGAGTGCCTTCAACGCTCATGGCGATTTTGCCTGATTGGCATGCTGTTTCAGGACTGTACGGTGTCGAACGGAAATTTTTGATCGTTCCTTATAACTCAGGTAGTATTTAATGATGAACGACTTAGGGTTTTTATAATATACTGTAAATTAAGATATATTCCAGTGTAAAAATGTTCGCCTCTCATGCGCAGAGCGTTTCCATACAACTTACGCATACATAGTACCTGAAGCTGCAGTGCAGTGATGTATTTATAATTGCTTCTTACACATTAATTTATAACTCTTTGCAGTGGCGGCCGGTCAGTACGTGCTACCGGGCTGCAGCACGTAGCTTGGAACTGTAAGGAATATTATTTATGTACCGTACAATTATCTCGGTGCCTTTTCGTTGTTTTGAGTACGATATGAATTTGTGTTTTGTGCAAATCAGGACGAGATCTGTCGAACACCTAGCGCCGTTCTCCCGGGGAACAAGGCTCGTGCTCATGTGAAGTGAGCCCTTGCCTGTAGCCTGAAGGAAGCAATACGCAGGCGCAGCCAAGCTTGCAACACTCCCCCTAACCGGCGGAGTATACCGTAAACCGGGATCAACTTTCACTGATCCCGTTTATAGTTACTTCCTCTCCCGCAAGGGGGTAGAATTACTCGATGTCTCCTGCTACCCGGAGCGCAGCGAGGGATCCAGTCGGCCGTGCTTATGTTGAACGTGGTAAGCGAATCTGCCACTAGAGAGTAGCATCGTCTGGTTTCGAAAGTAAAGCGTAGGTGGAGGCAATCTATCTCACACATGCTTATTAAAATATCCATCTTCCTTTTGTGTCAAAAATAAGGAATTCGTAGGTGAGTCAAAGACTCACCCTAAATGTTATCCCGCATTACAATATAATTTACTCTGGTGAAATGAAATAGCGTATGGCTTTTAGTGCCGGAAGTATCCGAGGACATGTTCGACTCGCCAGATGCAGATCTTTTGATTTGACTCCCGTAGGCGACCTGCGAGTCGTGATGAGGATGAAATGATGATGACGACAACACGTACACCCAATGATGGTTAAAATTCCAGACCCTGCCGGGAATCGAACCCGGGATCCCTGTGACCAAAGGCCAGCGCGCTAACCATTTAGCCATGGAGCCGGACATTTACTCTGGTAATAGGGGAGGTCTCAATGAATCAGTTGGCAGCTCTTTCAGTTGCTTTGTGCGGTTTTTAATCTCGCGGTTATATTACTGGTGCGTGTTTTTTCTGTCATTGTGTTAGTGCTAAAGTTTATACGAAGATTTATCAAATTATTTATCCACTGCAGTGTATATAAAGTGAAATTAAATTAGTGTTCTTAGTGGGGATCTATATTCCCACGATTCTATTTGCACTGATGTAAGTTGCGCCATTAGGTTAGTAAAAACAATATTTCTCCAATGAATTATTTACCGGTATCTCGTAGACAGTTGTCGAAGAATTCATCTGCTTCCAAATTAATGTTGTTTTTGTTTGTTCTGAGTTATAAATTGTGAGAAAAGTTGTATTATTATTATTATTATTATTATTATTAGTAGTAGTAGTAGTAGTATTACTAAGTTTGAAGTATGCGTTGTTCATCATGGCAATATGCAGATTTAAAACAGCGTATTTAGCTTGTTTTTTGTAGCACGTAGGACGATTTTTTCACGAGCCGCCACTGACTCTTTGGTTCTTCAGCTTGCCGAAACTAATTTTGAATGAATACATTCTTAAACTATCTGGAAAAGGAAACACATGGTAACAAAATTGAACCTGGAAAAGAAATAATTAAAATAGAATGGCTGTTACGTTCTTGAAAGAACATCATCATATTGTATCAAATCACTCTCAAAGATATTTAGAAATGTATGAACATTTACGATGACTTATATTTAAATCCTTAAAAACTTGAAATTTGGAAATTATTTTAGCTAGAGTGGAGAGAGATGAGGACTTAGTTAAGATAAGTTCCAAGGAACCAGATAAATTCCATTCTCTGAACACGAGCAGCTACACCACTGCTATAATTTCGCCCTCCTTTTTCACTCACTTCGGAAGAAGGAAATTCGGTAGATATTCATGAACATTATCTATGAAAAGCGTGAGAGAATGTACAGCGTGTGTACTTATAATAACACTGATATGCAACCATTTTACTACAGATAAACTGTTTATATATTTAAGTCCCCCCCCCGTATGGGCAGTTACAAAGCCCATATGTAGTTCCGTTTCATCACGTCCATTTTTTGAAATTAATGAAAATGTCTAAATACTAAAATTAATATACACCTTCACATATATTATACTATTATTATTCAATGGAATCACGAAATCTTATAAAACAACTGACAAAAATATGAAAAATGTATCATATAACAATTTTTCCTTGCTTAATATTGCAAGACCACTTGAAAAAGAAAATCAATTCGTTTCTACATTTGTACGAATGCCATTCGTTGAAAGTGATAGGTAGCAGCCTTAATTGTGTATTAATTTAGTGTATCAAATACCCAACGCAGTAAATAGATAGTGTTCAGAAAATATGTTGTTCTTTTGTTTATTTAAAGTAACATTTTCGAAAAAATGGTGAAGCAAAATTTAAAGCTGGTGTATTTGATGGACCAGAGGTACGTGACCTAATAAGGGATCCAAATTTTCAGTCGTCCATGAATGAAACAGAAAAATCTACATGGTATTCATTTAAAAGATTGACAAAACACTTCCTAGGTAGCAGGAAATCTGAAAAATGCTAGGAAATTGTAGAGGAAATGTTAGTTAACACAAAATCTCTAGCTTGTAACATGAGTGTGAAACTTCGTTTTCTACACAACCATATTGACTACTTCCCAAAAAATCTTCGTGTAATGAGTAAGAAGCAGGGTGAAAGATTTCATCAAGGTATTACAACGAAGACACCAAGGCAAGTAGAATGAAACAGTGCTAGCGGAATATTGCTGGTGCTTAAAGAGGTGT